>NW_015506921.1:247821-260323 GCF_001515645.1 Sinocyclocheilus grahami
TCTATTAATTAAAAAAAAAAAAAAAAACATTTTGTGCTGTTAGCTCTTTTTGGAATAAAAGTTTGTTGATTATTTTTATATATATATATATATATATATTTTATTTTTTTATTGTTATTATTATTCTCTCTGAGTATGTTACCATGTCACTCCAGCTGTATGCTTCATTAGAAGGGATCTCCACTGGACTGCCATTTAAACTCAAAACCACATCATCCCGGCGCACAGCATCTGCACTGTAATGACGGGAAATAACAGAAAAATCTCAATAAAAGTCACACAATTAAAAACACATGACATTACAACATGCTAAATATCTCTCTCTCTTACAAAAAGAACACCATTCAAAAGTTTGGGGTCGGTTTCTGAGAGTCTCTTCTGCTCAAGGCTGCATTTATTTGATCAAAAATACAGTAAAAATTGTGAAATATTATTAGAATGTAAAACAGCTGTTTTCTATGTGAATCTCTGTTAAACTGTAATGTATTTCTGTGATGCGCAGCTGTATTTTCAGCATCATTACTCCAGTCTTCAGTGTCACATGATCTTCAGAAATCAGTATAATATGCTGCTCTGCTGCTCGAGAAATATTTCTGATTATTATCAGTGCTGAACACAGTCGTGCTGCACAATATTTCTGTGGAAACGCTAATACATTTTATTTTTCATATGAATGAAGCAAATCATGCTATCTGTTCCAAATAGTCTGCAATATTATAAATAGTATGTGCCAAATCATATATATAATGAAGAGTTCATCTGTTCATGCTTTGAGCAAATATTTCCCACAAAGCAACAGAAGAGGAGAGTCTTGAGATGGTTGAATACTTTACTTAAAGTAATGATTTTAGGTACTCCGGGGAAGCCAGACACATCTTTTGATATGGGAGTATAGGCTCTCTGACATACTACACACTCAGAATGATGTATTTTCCCATCAGCAATGAAGCACATACTTGCAGTCATATTATTACTATACTCCCCATCCTGCCAAACTCTGGCATGAACAGAAGCGGTGGAGTGTGTTTGTAACGGGACACACCTGTCTGCTATCAGTCCTGTCCCCGTGTAGTACGCACACGCATCACTTCTATGATAATGTCCATCTAGAAACAGCACAAGCGTTCGGTCACTGTGGACGTTCAAGATAACGTGTCCACCTTCAAGTCAACACCTGTTTTAGACGTTACCCACCGGTTTTACGCTGTAACTTGATGGGCTGCCCATAGAGCCAGATTCCATTGAGAAGCTCGACTGCGTAGGGAACCGCTTCAGCGTGCTTATAGTAAACACATCCATATGAAGCCTGCGGCCCATCTCTGAAGATACGCACCTCGTCTACCGGCCCGGCCTGAAAATATGGGTTTGAAAAGAGGATCACACATTTCCCACTTCAACAGAAACAACAAAAAAAGTTTTTTTATATGCATGCATGTATGTATGTATGTATGTATGTATGTATGTATATATGTATATATGTATATATGTATATATGTATATATGTATATATGTATATATATATATGTATATATATATATATACCATCACCTGCGTGCTTTCACATTGAGCAGCATTAACTACACAGAGCCGTTGTTCACTGACGAGCTGCGCCAAACCACGTTCATATTCGCGCGATTTTTAGCGCAGCTCGTCAGTGAACAACGGCTCTGTGTAGTTAATGCTGCTCAATGTGAAAGCACGCAGGTGATGGAGATTTACCGCTGATTACAGAACCGGCTTTACTGATAAGATGCGCGTTAAATATCGCATCTGATTTATCGTGCAGCCCTAATATATATATATATATATATACACGAATACATTACTATTTAAATAATAATTACTAAACAGATAAATAACCATTACAGCTATAAATGACAATACATAATTAGAAAAATATTCAAAACATTAATAATATAATAATAATAATAAACTGTAACTACAATAATAAATTCCTTTAAACAAATAACTAAATATTAAACATCAAACACTTTACAATTTAAATAATAATAATAATAATAATATCTAAAATAAATAACCATTATAACAATTATAAATGACAAGTAAAAATAAATAAAACATTGATGATACTACTACTAATAATAATAAATAAACTATAACCATGATAAATTACAATTTAAACAAACAAATATAATATAATATATACATATAAATATACATATTAAATCTAAATATGAATACATTACAATTTAAATAATAATAACTAAACAAACAAATAACTATTACAAATAAATAAATAAAAACATTATTGATAATAATAATAATAAACTAACAACAATAAATTACATTTAAACAAAGAAATAAATACAACACACTAACAAAACAAACAAACTGTGTAGTTCTACCAGAGACAGAAGTATCCAGCATTACTCTAGAAAAGATTGATTCATTTTTAGGTCAATGTTTTGACTTCAAATCCCACAAAGCGTGTCTAGTTCAACGATTACAGCATGATTAGCTCCTTGCTCTGAACGCCAGAAAACGAAGCAAAGAAATATGGGCTGCACAAACAGATTCGACAAGACAGTTATTGTCACTGCAGGAGTGTGAACAGGTGAATGATGAAGATGATGAAGAGCTCACCTGCAGGAACAGCTCGAACAGAATCTCCTCTGTCACGCAGCTGTGGATGTTCCCCACGAGGACCGTCTTGTCCAGATCTCTGTCTCGATCAAACATGCTCTGAAGCGACCGTGAGGCTGCTGCTGCTGCTGATGATGATGATGATGAGCGGAAGCGCTGGGACATGTCTCCCGGATGCTGCTCGGCGTCCTGCCCTCGTTTATAAGCTGAAGAGGATTGCGACAGCGCAGTGCTGTACTCAGCCTCCAGAGGGCGACACACATCTGGACTACATGCGTGCCCTTCCTGAGAGAAAAACCAGCGCTGTTGTTATTTGAAGCGCACTTTTCACTCGGACAGTCGCCCGTGTGAAGTGACGTCATGCACTAACTATCGCCCGTGTGACGTGACGTCATCCACTAACTATCGCCCGTGTGACGTGACGTCATCCACTAACTATCGCCCGTGTGACGTGACGTCATCCACTAACTATCGCCCGTGTGACGTGACGTCATCCACTAACTATCGCCCGTGTGACGTGACGTCATCCACTAACTATCGCCCGTGTGACGTGACGTCATCCACTAACTATCGCCCGTGTGACGTGACGTCATCCACTAACTATCGCCCGTGTGACGTGACGTCATCCACTAACTATCGCCCGTGTGACGTGACGTCATCCACTAACTATCGCCCGTGTGACGTGACGTCATCCACTAACTATCGCCCGTGTGACGTGACGTCATCCACTAACTATCGCCCGTGTGACGTGACGTCATCCACTAACTATCGCCCGTGTGACGTGACGTCATCCACTAACTATCGCCCGTGTGACGTGACGTCATCCACTAACTATCGCCCGTGTGACGTGACGTCATCCACTAACTATCGCCCGTGTGACGTGACGTCATCCACTAACTATCGCCCGTGTGACGTGACGTCATCCACTAACTATCGCCCGTGTGACGTGACGTCATCCACTAACTATCGCCCGTGTGACGTGACGTCATCCACTAACTATCGCCCGTGTGACGTGACGTCATCCACTAACTATCGCCCGTGTGACGTGACGTCATCCACTAACTATCGCCCGTGTGACGTGACGTCATCCACTAACTATCGCCCGTGTGACGTGACGTCATCCACTAACTATCGCCCGTGTGACGTGACGTCATCCACTAACTATCGCCCGTGTGACGTGACGTCATCCACTAACTATCGCCCGTGTGACGTGACGTCATCCACTAACTATCGCCCGTGTGACGTGACGTCATCCACTAACTATCGCCCGTGTGACGTGACGTCATCCACTAACTATCGCCCGTGTGACGTGACGTCATCCACTAACTATCGCCCGTGTGACGTGACGTCATCCACTAACTATCGCCCGTGTGACGTGACGTCATCCACTAACTATCGCCCGTGTGACGTGACGTCATCCACTAACTATCGCCCGTGTGACGTGACGTCATCCACTAACTATCGCCCGTGTGACGTGACGTCATCCACTAACTATCGCCCGTGTGACGTGACGTCATCCACTAACTATCGCCCGTGTGACGTGACGTCATCCACTAACTATCGCCCGTGTGACGTGACGTCATCCACTAACTATCGCCCGTGTGACGTGACGTCATCCACTAACTATCGCCCGTGTGACGTGACGTCATCCACTAACTATCGCCCGTGTGACGTGACGTCATCCACTAACTATCGCCCGTGTGACGTGACGTCATCCACTAACTATCGCCCGTGTGACGTGACGTCATCCACTAACTATCGCCCGTGTGACGTGACGTCATCCACTAACTATCGCCCGTGTGACGTGACGTCATCCACTAACTATCGCCCGTGTGACGTGACGTCATCCACTAACTATCGCCCGTGTGACGTGACGTCATCCACTAACTATCGCCCGTGTGACGTGACGTCATCCACTAACTATCGCCCGTGTGACGTGACGTCATCCACTAACTATCGCCCGTGTGACGTGACGTCATCCACTAACTATCGCCCGTGTGACGTGACGTCATCCACTAACTATCGCCCGTGTGACGTGACGTCATCCACTAACTATCGCCCGTGTGACGTGACGTCATCCACTAACTATCGCCCGTGTGACGTGACGTCATCCACTAACTATCGCCCGTGTGACGTGACGTCATCCACTAACTATCGCCCGTGTGACGTGACGTCATCCACTAACTATCGCCCGTGTGACGTGACGTCATCCACTAACTATCGCCCGTGTGACGTGACGTCATCCACTAACTATCGCCCGTGTGACGTGACGTCATCCACTAACTATCGCCCGTGTGACGTGACGTCATCCACTAACTATCGCCCGTGTGACGTGACGTCATCCACTAACTATCGCCCGTGTGACGTGACGTCATCCACTAACTATCGCCCGTGTGACGTGACGTCATCCACTAACTATCGCCCGTGTGAAGTGACGTCATCCACTAACTATCACCTTGACAGCATCTGATTGAGACTTATTGAAAAGAACAGCACGACACTTGATTTGTATTTCTAGGCAATGAAATGCATACACTGAGCACAACTTAACTTTTTTTTAAACTCCAAAAACAGATTAAAATAAAAACTTTTTTAGTTTATATATAGCCTATATAGACGTCATCCACTAACTATCGCCCGTGTGAAGTGACGTCATGCACGAACTATCACCCGTGTGACGTGGCGTCATTCACTAACTATCGCCCGTGGGAAGTGACGTCATGCACGAACTATCACCCGTGTGACGTGGCGTCATTCACTAACTATCGCCCGTGGGAAGTGACGTCATGCACGAACTATCACCCGTGTGACGTGGCGTCATTCACTAACTATCGCCCGTGGGAAGTGACGTCATGCACGAACTATCACCCGTGTGACGTGGCGTCATTCACTAACTATCGCCCGTGGGAAGTGACGTCATGCACGAACTATCACCCGTGTGACGTGGCGTCATTCACTAACTATCGCCCGTGGGAAGTGACGTCATGCACGAACTATCACCCGTGTGACGTGGCGTCATTCACTAACTATCGCCCGTGGGAAGTGACGTCATGCACGAACTATCACCCGTGTGACGTGGCGTCATTCACTAACTATCGCCCGTGGGAAGTGACGTCATGCACGAACTATCACCCGTGTGACGTGGCGTCATTCACTAACTATCGCCCGTGGGAAGTGACGTCATGCACGAACTATCACCCGTGTGACGTGGCGTCATTCACTAACTATCGCCCGTGGGAAGTGACGTCATGCACGAACTATCACCCGTGTGACGTGGCGTCATTCACTAACTATCGCCCGTGGGAAGTGACGTCATGCACGAACTATCACCCGTGTGACGTGGCGTCATTCACTAACTATCGCCCGTGGGAAGTGACGTCATGCACGAACTATCACCCGTGTGACGTGGCGTCATTCACTAACTATCGCCCGTGGGAAGTGACGTCATGCACGAACTATCACCCGTGTGACGTGGCGTCATTCACTAACTATCGCCCGTGGGAAGTGACGTCATGCACGAACTATCACCCGTGTGACGTGGCGTCATTCACTAACTATCGCCCGTGGGAAGTGACGTCATGCACGAACTATCACCCGTGTGACGTGGCGTCATTCACTAACTATCGCCCGTGGGAAGTGACGTCATGCACGAACTATCACCCGTGTGACGTGGCGTCATTCACTAACTATCGCCCGTGGGAAGTGACGTCATGCACGAACTATCACCCGTGTGACGTGGCGTCATTCACTAACTATCGCCCGTGGGAAGTGACGTCATGCACGAACTATCACCCGTGTGACGTGGCGTCATTCACTAACTATCGCCCGTGGGAAGTGACGTCATGCACGAACTATCACCCGTGTGACGTGGCGTCATTCACTAACTATCGCCCGTGGGAAGTGACGTCATGCACGAACTATCACCCGTGTGACGTGGCGTCATTCACTAACTATCGCCCGTGGGAAGTGACGTCATGCACGAACTATCACCCGTGTGACGTGGCGTCATTCACTAACTATCGCCCGTGGGAAGTGACGTCATGCACGAACTATCACCCGTGTGACGTGGCGTCATTCACTAACTATCGCCCGTGGGAAGTGACGTCATGCACGAACTATCACCCGTGTGACGTGGCGTCATTCACTAACTATCGCCCGTGGGAAGTGACGTCATGCACGAACTATCACCCGTGTGACGTGGCGTCATTCACTAACTATCGCCCGTGGGAAGTGACGTCATGCACGAACTATCACCCGTGTGACGTGGCGTCATTCACTAACTATCGCCCGTGGGAAGTGACGTCATGCACGAACTATCACCCGTGTGACGTGGCGTCATTCACTAACTATCGCCCGTGGGAAGTGACGTCATGCACGAACTATCACCCGTGTGACGTGGCGTCATTCACTAACTATCGCCCGTGGGAAGTGACGTCATGCACGAACTATCACCCGTGTGACGTGGCGTCATTCACTAACTATCGCCCGTGGGAAGTGACGTCATGCACGAACTATCACCCGTGTGACGTGGCGTCATTCACTAACTATCGCCCGTGGGAAGTGACGTCATGCACGAACTATCACCCGTGTGACGTGGCGTCATTCACTAACTATCGCCCGTGGGAAGTGACGTCATGCACGAACTATCACCCGTGTGACGTGGCGTCATTCACTAACTATCGCCCGTGGGAAGTGACGTCATGCACGAACTATCACCCGTGTGACGTGGCGTCATTCACTAACTATCGCCCGTGGGAAGTGACGTCATGCACGAACTATCACCCGTGTGACGTGGCGTCATTCACTAACTATCGCCCGTGGGAAGTGACGTCATGCACGAACTATCACCCGTGTGACGTGGCGTCATTCACTAACTATCGCCCGTGGGAAGTGACGTCATGCACGAACTATCACCCGTGTGACGTGGCGTCATTCACTAACTATCGCCCGTGGGAAGTGACGTCATGCACGAACTATCACCCGTGTGACGTGGCGTCATTCACTAACTATCGCCCGTGGGAAGTGACGTCATGCACGAACTATCACCCGTGTGACGTGGCGTCATTCACTAACTATCGCCCGTGGGAAGTGACGTCATGCACGAACTATCACCCGTGTGACGTGGCGTCATTCACTAACTATCGCCCGTGGGAAGTGACGTCATGCACGAACTATCACCCGTGTGACGTGGCGTCATTCACTAACTATCGCCCGTGGGAAGTGACGTCATGCACGAACTATCACCCGTGTGACGTGGCGTCATTCACTAACTATCGCCCGTGGGAAGTGACGTCATGCACGAACTATCACCCGTGTGACGTGGCGTCATTCACTAACTATCGCCCGTGGGAAGTGACGTCATGCACGAACTATCACCCGTGTGACGTGGCGTCATTCACTAACTATCGCCCGTGGGAAGTGACGTCATGCACGAACTATCACCCGTGTGACGTGGCGTCATTCACTAACTATCGCCCGTGGGAAGTGACGTCATGCACGAACTATCACCCGTGTGACGTGGCGTCATTCACTAACTATCGCCCGTGGGAAGTGACGTCATGCACGAACTATCACCCGTGTGACGTGGCGTCATTCACTAACTATCGCCCGTGGGAAGTGACGTCATGCACTAACTATCGCCCGTGTGAAGTGACGTCATCCACTAAGTATCGCCTTGACAGCATCTGATTGAGACTTATTGAAAAGAACAGCACGACACTTGATTTGTATTTCTAGGCAATGAAATGCATACACTGAGCACAACTTAACTTTTTTTTAAACTCCAAAAACAGATTAAAATAAAAACTTTTTTAGTTTATATATAGCCTACCATTTTAATGTTATTTTTAAATTTAAATCAAATGTATCTTACAATAAATTATATATAATGAAAGTTGATGATATAAAGAAATATAATATAGGCCTATTAAAATAATAACCATACAGAATTTTTAACAATAATTTGTATATAACTTATATCCATCATGCATTATTAATTAGAATCATTTCATAATTTTGCAACGTTATGTTGGTCAGCTTAAAAAATAATATGTACATTTCCATCTGAACTGTGTTGAGAAAAGTGAGGTTTTCAAACATGTTGATAGCTTGTGATGAACTACACCTGACTTCATCCACTGAACATTAACAGCTGATTACGAGTTACTGCGACAATAATCAACATGCTGTTTGGGATTACAATTAAAAACATATTTTTCTTTTTAATGTTATTTTTGAAAATACAATTAAATGCAGATTACAAAAACGGTATGAATATATATATATCTATATTGTATTATGAATATTTTAATTTCACAGTTTCCCACATGATGCTGGTCATGCACGCAATCCGTCCGAGCCTCGACACTCGCTCAGATCAATGCAAAGCCACCGCAGAGCAGAGCCTATAGCTTCAGCTTCGTGTCTGTTCTTGCTGTTGCTCGCCGCAGGTGCAGCAGAGGGGTTTGAGGAATATGCCTCCTGTAGGTGGATGTCTGCAGGAATCATGGGTGGAGCTGGGGTGAAGGAGGAGCTGTGTGTAAGTGTGTCCCCTCACTGTTTCCTGGAGGCTTCTTCAGATGATTACCAGCGACCCGACAGCTCACTCCTCCAACACTCCTCCAACATGGTAAGACATCCTTCACGTGCCATATGCCTTGTTGCAGTCAGATAGTGATGTGTTATGATAGTGTAGTATGTGCTGTTTGTTTGAGTGAGTTCATGTCTGTCTGTGTGTGTGAGTGCTGTGTCGGATTCAGTGCTGCTTCATGATTTCACTGAGGGTTAGGGTTAGGGTTAGGACACGGTTGATGTAAATGTTCGGTGGGTTTTCTTCTGCTTGTTTTGATCCTCGAGACTGCAGCTTCAAACCAGCTTGTCTTCTTTTCAGCTTCAGCCAGTTCAAATGCAGAGTCCCTAAAATGTTCCATTACACAACCGCACAGTGACTCTCCCAAAAAAAATAACATACAGAGGGTTTGTGTGAGTGTCTGATCAATAATGGGAATTTCTATCGACTTCTGTGGGTTTAATTCTGAGCTAATAATATTTAGTATGTTTTGGATCCCAAAACCTTGCGTTTTTCTGTTTTTTAGTTTTAGTCTCCTTGTGACCACATTTGGTCCCCAAAACTTCAAAACACATCAGGGTAATGATTGGTAACTAAAACTGAAAGCACAAAAATAAATAAAGTAAAATAAAGAAATAAACAAGTAAGTAAAGAAATAAACAAACAAAAAAATACATTTTATTTAAAAAAGAATCAGCTAGTTTCCAAAACAACATATAGTTTAAGTTAAAATAAACTAATGAAATAAATAAATAAAATAAACAACATGAACTTTATGAAAACTATACAGACATATTTAAAAGCCAAATAATAAAATAAACACAACAAACACAATCACTACAACTTTCAAATGAACCCAAAAAGTGAAAATAAAAAATATTATTCAAAATATAAACAAAAACAATAATGGTATATCAATGATACCAAAATAGCACACACCCTGTTGACCAGTAATGAGTTTCATGGAAACTCTGTGTGTGTGTGTGTGTGTGTGTGTGTGTGTGTGTGTGTGTGTGTGTGTGTGTGAGCAGGGGTCATTGGAAACTTGTGGTTTCGTAATGAGTAAAATAAGTGATGTGTGGCTTTCCAAAAATTGCTTAATAGTTTTATTTGGCTAACAATAAAAAAGAAAGCAGAAGTGTTTTGCACTGCTGCTCTATAAAACCATACAGCATTTTAAAGCGAGAGAAAAAGCTGCAAAGATGAGAAGTGTGTGAGATCCGCTGTAGACGGAGGTTCCTGTCTCCCTCGATGCAGGTCTGCAGGACGCTCTGCTGGAGGCTCGTGTTTGTGACGCTGCTGGTGTTTGACGCTCACAGAGGTAATGTTGATCCAAATCCACATCAGCTGCCTTCCATGTCACCTTTCTGCCTTTGTAATGAACTGTTTAGAAGAAACCACATGACATTCTTCCAAATGCTCATATTTCATCGTGGTTAACTTACACAGCCTGAAACAGCGTGAGATAATGAGCTGGGAGTTTCTGTATTACTCACGGTGGGTGCTGTCTCATTTATGGTGGGTGTTTCTGTAGAAGTTCTCTTGAAATGTTAACACAACTCACAGATGTAGCATCACATTTTTTCCACTTATTTTCATGCAGTGTAGATGTAAATAGAATGAATGTTAGGCCATTTGCAGTGTTGGGGAAAGTTACAATGTATTACAATATTGTGTTACTCCCTGAAAAAGTAACTAATTGGGTTACTTAGTTACTTTTTAAGGAAAGTAATGCGTTATGTTACTTTTGTGTTACTTTTTCTCATCTGGGCTGGGTTTGCTTGTTTGTTTTTACTATAAAAATTTATATTCTTTCATTTCTTATATCATTCTTATTTAAAATGAATTATGCAATTATGCAAATTTATTTGCTTGAGATGCAGAATGAAAATATTAAGTGTTTTCTGAGATGTTTAGCAAAATTAAGTTATCAGAATCAGAGTCAGAATGAGCTTTATTGCCAGGTATGTTTACACATACGAGGAATTTGTTTTCGTGACAGAAGCTTCCACAGTGTAACAGAATGACAGCGACAGAACAAAAAAACAGATAATAAAAGAAGAATTAAAAAAAAATAAAAATAGAACAAGTAAATAAGGAATAACAATATATAAATTGACAATTGTATGTGCAGGTATATTACAATAGACAGTTTTGTATGTACAGGTATATTATGTGCAAAGTTTATGCTTTATGCATATTATGAGTTTATGCTTTAATAACAAGTCCACTGGCAGATATTTGTTCTTGTTTCAATCATAAATTCTCTTCATTTTGATACATTTCTCAGATAAACAAGAATTTTGTTTGTTATTTTGATTCTCACATAAATGCATCTTGATTTACATTTTTTCCACTTATTTTCATGCAGTGTAGATGTAAATAGAATGAATGTTAGGCCATTTGCAGTGTTGGGGAAAGTTACAATGTATTACAATATTGTGTTACTCCCTGAAAAAGTAACTAATTGGGTTACTTAGTTACTTTTTAAGGAAAGTAATGCGTTATGTTACTTTTGTGTTACTTTTTCTCATCTGGGCTGGGTTTGCTTGTTTGTTTTTACTATAAAAATTTATATTCTTTCATTTCTTATATCATTCTTATTTAAAATGAATTATGCAATTATGCAAATTTATTTGCTTGAGATGCAGAATGAAAATATTAAGTGTTTTCTGAGATGTTTAGCAAAATTAAGTTATCAGAATCAGAGTCAGAATGAGCTTTATTGCCAGGTATGTTTACACATACGAGGAATTTGTTTTCGTGACAGAAGCTTCCACAGTGTAACAGAATGACAGTGACAGAACAAACACACACAGATAATAAAAGAATAATAAAATAATAAAAAAAATAGAACAAGTAAATAAGGAATAACAATATATAAATTGACAATTGTATGTGCAGGTATATTACAATAGACAGTTTTGTATGTACAGGTATATTATGTGCAAAGTTTATGCTTTATGCATATTATGAGTTTATGCTTTAATAACAAGTCCACTGGCAGATATTTGTTCTTGTTTCAATCATAAATTCTCTTCATTTTGATACATTTCTCAGATAAACAAGAATTTTGTTTGTTATTTTGATTCTCACATAAATGCATCTTGATTTTAAGAATATCTGCACTGGAAAACAAGACAAAAATCCTGAGGGAGAACAGAACTATTTGATCAGAAGTTACAGTAAAATGCATTTCTATATTCTAGTGGCAAGGCTATTATAGATAACTAGAACTGTAATAAATAAAAAGTAAACTGAAATCATCTCATATATATATATATATAATATAATATAATATAATATATATATACTGTGTATATATATATA
>NW_015506921.1:262268-265040 GCF_001515645.1 Sinocyclocheilus grahami
TACAAAGTGTGTCAATAATTATGGCCACGACTATATATATATATATATATATATATATATATATATATATATATAAATATATAAATTCTCACTTTCGTTTAGTTTAACTTGAATTACTAAAATAACAAAGTAAATCAACTAAAATGTATAAGTAAATATTATTTAAAACTATAGGCATTTTAAAAATATTTAAAAACAACAAATTTACTAAAACTTGTGTTCCCTTCAATTTACTTCTTAACTTTTCCTTACTTGGCCTTAAGAAGGACTTTAGAAAGTCTTAAATGTACCTGCAGGAGCGTCGTATGGCTCAGATAAAGCTGTGATGGAGGTGTGCAAGCAACAGAAGACTTGCGCTGCATGAGAAACACTGTTTGCGTTCTCCCTGCAGCTCAGGAGTGTGAGGAGATGACAGACCTGGATCTGAAGCATACTCTGTCTGGGACGTCTCTGAATGTGAGGCTCCTGCTCTACACTCGGGTCAATGCGTCCTGCGCTCAGCTGCTGTCCCATCGAGAGCCCTTCAGCAGCCCTCGCTTCAACCTCAGCTCCCCGAGCACCTTCCTCATCCACGGCTACCGGCCCACCGGCTCGCCTCCCGTCTGGCTCACTCAGTTCGTGCAGCTCCTCCTGCAGCGCCGCGACATGAACGTGATCGTGGTGGACTGGAACCGTGGGGCCACCAACATAAACTACTGGAAAGTGGTGGATAACACACGCAAGGTGGCCGCGAACCTCACCGACCTCATCCAGAAAATGGAGGTAAAAGAAAAGTTCCTCAGTGCGATCAAGTCAAGGCAGCTTTATGAGACAATAATGTCATGGTTCAGCTTAAATCAGTTCAGTATTACTGAGTTTTCTAACCGACAATGATTATGGTGTATTTCATTGAAATTGGAAGTAGATGCTGTCAGGAATTTTTATTTACTGATTTATTTTATTTTTGGGTTATTATCTGGTTACAGATTATGAATCTTTTTTCACTACAAAATGTTAGCACTACAGAAGCCCACAATGCTAATTTCTAATGCATAATACTAATACTAATTAAATGTCCCTTAATTACTGGACAAGTGTTGGACGCCCCATGAAATCTAAATTATTTTGTAGATTTTAGAAATCTAAAAGCAAACGCAAAATGAACATTTAACAGCTGTTCACTTTTAAAGTTGCATTGAAAAGAACGTATCAATATATATTTTCTTTGTGTTATGAATTGCATCCAAGTGTAATGGATTATTAAAAAAGAAAAGTAAAATGTTGGGACAAGGTTCTGTCCATCCGTTGTTGACTGAATTTTGAGATGCGCATGTTGCCTTCAAGAATAAATGCAAGCTTGCAGTCAGTAGCATAAGCAGTGAGAGAGTCCTGACCTAATAGCACCCTACCGATCAGCCAGCAGAAAACGTCTCGGGTTACGCATGCAGCCAAGGTTCCCCGAAAGGGAACGAGACTCTCCGCCCCCTAGGGGGCACATTGGGGAATGCAGCCTGCATGACCGGTGTCTGAAGCACGTGTGAAACAACGCCAATCTATTGGTCCACTTGGCCCATGACGTCATAGGCGGGATGCCCGGAAGTATAAAAGGGCACCTGCTGAATACATCATCCACTTTAGCTGTCTGAAGGAGATGCAGACAGGCAGGCCGAAGGCATGGCTAGGGGGCGCAGCGTCTCGTTCTCGCTACATGCTTAACCCAAGACATTCCCCTTCTAGGGAACTCAATGCTGCGGAATCCTAGGGGGCACATCGGGAAATGAACTCCAACCACGCCGTGCCGAGGCGTTTGCCTCTCCACCTGGTGGGAGAGCACCAAGGAAGCGACAGACATAAAACAAAACCTTTCCTCAGAAAGGGGCCATGCCACTGACACCACGGGTCGCTCACGCAACTTGGCAGAAACGGGGGAACCCGAATAGATCAAGTGGAACATCCCAACCAAGTTAAGAGCACAGCTATCCTCAAATAGTGAGCAGAACTAGCCTGGATACACAAGACCACTGAAGAGGTTAACTAGAGAGCCTCTAGAGGAGCTCAAGAGATGATACTTAAATCCCAGGTAAAGAGAGTAGCTGCCGAGCTAGAACACAGCTATCTGCAAATAGCTATGTCCCTAAAGTCTTATGAAGGCTTGTGGACCAGAATAACATAGCCAAGATAGCCTTCCTGCAGAGCTGCTCAGACCACAGAGAGTGAGCTATCTACTTACTACCCTAGCAGGGGAGATAGCACTGTCTAGGCAAGGGCTCAAAGAGACCGCTACTTAAAGACCCTAAGAAGGGGAGCAGTCACTGAACTAGCACACAGATATCCTCAGATAGCTATGTACCTTGGAAGGGCTACCAGAAGGGGGACGGACTGAAACTATCCAGACCACAAAGAGTGGGCTGTCTACTTACGACCCAAAGAGGGGAGACAGTACTGTCTAGGTAAGGGCTCAAGAGACCGTTACTTTAAACCCTAAGCAGGGAGCGATCACTGAGCTAGCACATAGCTAGGAAAAGGGCCCACTCCATGAGAGGGCTCACCACAATTGCAGTAGAACACAGCTAGCCCGTCCTGCCAAAAACAATGGCTGAAGGCTATATTAAGGAGGTAAATAATTCGCTAAAGAGTGAACACAAACATCATAGTCCGAGATCAAGCCTGATGTAAGCAGTAGCCACAGCACTAGAGGGCTGGACACAGCTATCCTCGAATAGCAGTTCTCTCAGATAAGGCTGAAGATTGCCCAGGCCACGGAAGTGGGCCATCTATTTAAAACCCCGAAGG
>NW_015506921.1:266701-279201 GCF_001515645.1 Sinocyclocheilus grahami
AGAGTCCTGACCTAATAGCCCCCTACCGATCAGCCAGCAGAAAACGTCTCGGGTTACACATGCAGCCAAGGTTCCCCGAAAGGGAACGAGACTCTCCATTGGGGAATGCAGCCTGCATGACCGGTGTCTGAAGCACGTGTGAAACAACGCCAATCTATTGGTCCACTTGGCCCATGACGTCATAGGCGGGATGCCCGGAAGTATAAAAGGGCACCTGCTGAATACATCATCCACTTTAGCTGTCTGAAGGAGATGCAGACAGGCAGGCCGAAGGCATGGCTAGGGGGCGCAGCGTCTCGTTCTCGCTACATGCTTAACCCAAGACATTCCCCTTCTAGGGAACTCAATGCTGCGGAATCCTAGGGGGCACATCGGGAAATGAACTCCAACCACGCCGTGCCGAGGCGTTTGCCTCTCCACCTGGTGGGAGAGCACCAAGGAAGCGACAGACATAAAACAAAACCTTTCCTCAGAAAGGGGCCATGCCACTGACACCACGGGTCGCTCACGCAACTTGGCAGAAACGGGGGAACCCGAATAGATCAAGTGGAACATCCCAACCAAGTTAAGAGCACAGCTATCCTCAAATAGTGAGCAGAACTAGCCTGGATACACAAGACCACTGAAGAGGTTAACTAGAGAGCCTCTAGAGGAGCTCAAGAGATGATACTTAAATCCCAGGTAAAGAGAGTAGCTGCCGAGCTAGAACACAGCTATCTGCAAATAGCTATGTCCCTAAAGTCTTATGAAGGCTTGTGGACCAGAATAACATAGCCAAGATAGCCTTCCTGCAGAGCTGCTCAGACCACAGAGAGTGAGCTATCTACTTACTACCCTAGCAGGGGAGATAGCACTGTCTAGGCAAGGGCTCAAAGAGACCGCTACTTAAAGACCCTAAGAAGGGGAGCAGTCACTGAACTAGCACACAGATATCCTCAGATAGCTATGTACCTTGGAAGGGCTACCAGAAGGGGGACGGACTGAAACTATCCAGACCACAAAGAGTGGGCTGTCTACTTACGACCCAAAGAGGGGAGACAGTACTGTCTAGGTAAGGGCTCAAGAGACCGCTACTTAAAGACCCTAAGAAGGGGAGCAGTCACTGAACTAGCACACAGATATCCTCAGATAGCTATGTACCTTGGAAGGGCTACCAGAAGGGGGACGGACTGAAACTATCCAGACCACAAAGAGTGGGCTGTCTACTTACGACCCAAAGAGGGGAGACAGTACTGTCTAGGTAAGGGCTCAAGAGACCGTTACTTTAAACCCTAAGCAGGGAGCGATCACTGAGCTAGCACATAGCTAGGAAAAGGGCCCACTCCATGAGAGGGCTCACCACAATTGCAGTAGAACACAGCTAGCCCGTCCTGCCAAAAACAATGGCTGAAGGCTATATTAAGGAGGTAAATAATTCGCTAAAGAGTGAACACAAACATCATAGTCCGAGATCAAGCCTGATGTAAGCAGTAGCCACAGCACTAGAGGGCTGGACACAGCTATCCTCGAATAGCAGTTCTCTCAGATAAGGCTGAAGATTGCCCAGGCCACGGAAGTGGGCCATCTATTTAAAACCCCGAAGGGGAGACCGCACAGTCCAGGCAAGGGGCTCACGGAGACCACAATCTAAAAACCCTAAAAGGGAAGCGGTCTCCGCGCTGGAACACAGCTATCCTCGAATAGCTGATTCCTAAATAAAGGCTTCAGCACTTACTCGAGAACTTGTGCCAAGGGGAACCCAACCTAGTTATCAGAAGCTAGGCTAGAATAAAGCTGCCCTCAGACCGCCATATTCCAGAGCAAAAAGATATTCCCCATAACCTCTCTAGGTGCTGAAACACCCTGGGAGAGAAAACTCGCAAGCCTCTCTCCACAGAGTATTTAAATATATTCACACCCAGCAAGGCTCTCCACACACAATAACATGCATATTAGAGAGGCACGGCCGAGCTGAATATAGCTCCACCCACGATCTTGCAGGATCAGGGCTGAAACACTCTGCTCACACTTCATCGTCATAACAACCCAACAATATCCGTGGCATCTGACAACCCGTATAGTAGGGTGTGCAGATGCCGCAGATCAAAGCGATGACCGCGAGGTGAGATAAACTGTGTCGCGGCAACAGACACAAACCCGTGTCCCTCAGGATTAGGAACAAATGCAAGCGGAGCCTAGACATCGTGACTCATCACAATGAGCGTGTAACTCGCATGCTCTTCGCCGAGACAAAAGCATAAGCAGAACATGCCCTCGAGTGGTAGAATCCAAACACGGAGGCACACATCCCTAAGGCGCTGCTCGACTCGAGCATTATCCGCGGGATCCGATAACCCAAAAAGGGCATCTCAACCCTTCGCTGTGCCTCTGCAACAGCGGGACCCGAACCGCGAGACGCAACGCTTGTCACTCATCTCTCGAGAAGAGGGACAAATGCGAATGGAGCTTCTCATTGGATAACACTCACAATGAGCGCATTCAGAGCCCTCGAGCACTGAACACGCAAGCTCCTGACCAAAAACAGATGACCGATAGATCGTGCACACAGGGCCGTCTTTAGCTGACGTGGGGCGAGGTAGGGAGCGGGGCCCCCATCGGTCTGTTCGAGATCGCGTTTCCGTGGGGGTGTTATCCATGGTGTACGTCCTCAAGTGCCAGAAACACACACTCCCACAGCGCTCACCTGCCCTGGTCTCTCACACGCACTTCAAACAGACGGCTCCTGAAGACAGCGAAGTGGATGACGTATTCAGCAGGTGCCCTTTTATACTTCTGGTCATCCCGCCTATGACGTCATGGGCCAAGTGGACCAATAGATTGGCGTTGTTTCACACGTGCTTCAGACACCGGTCATGCAGGCTGCATTCCCCATTGTGCCCCCTAGGGGGCGCAGCGTTGAGTTCCGTAGAAGGGGAACAGGCCATTTCATTCTGCAGTTCAAAGCAGGCTTATTTTTGTGTCATTTTTATACTATTATAGTTTTTGCTAGTATTTTGAATTAGATTTTATTTTTAGATTTTCTGTTTTTAATTTTGCTTACAGTTTTAGTAATACAATAAAATGAGTAGTTTGTCATTTTTATTATTTTTTTATTTGTAAATATAGTTTTATTAGGTTTCACTTTTTACTTTGAGTTATTTTAGTACTTCAACTTAAACTAAATGAAAATGACAAACGACAAACTAGCTGAAATAAAATGTTTTTTTTTCAATTACCCTCTCTACCCTAAATTTAAATAAATGAATATGTGCTATGAGCGGTTTAAAGTTGTGCTGGTTCTTGAGCACGGGCAGCAGGTTTGTCTGTGCACAGGTGAAGCATGCGTTAATCATTAACTTATTCAGGTGGAGACTTGAATAAACAGCTAGTGACGTCGTTATTTTAATGCAGTCTTATGTTGACATAATGCTCCTGTAGGTAACTTTGTCAGGGCACGTGTGTGTGTGTGTGTGTGTGTGTGTGTGTGTGTGTGTGTGTGTGTGTGTGTGTGTGTGTGTGTGTGTTTTAGACAATAATTATGAGCATGCATAAATCATTTATAATAAACACTGAAAAATTCTATACAAAAAAAGAATTGTCCATTTTGATTTAGTGGTGTCTTTTATTTTATTTTTATTTATTTATTTATTTATTTATTTATTTTTATTAACCCTCTGGGCCTCTTCATTTTTGGGTCACACTTGGTGCCTTCATGGTCATACGGGACCAGAGCCTTGAAATGTAACAATCAATGTCAACAAAATCAATGTAATGTAGCCTACTTTTGTTTATATATTTTTATTATTATTTATAATTTTGATACTATACAATATTGATAAATTTTTATGAGCTGTTTTTTCCATCAAAATTATTTTTATTTTATTTTTTATTATTTTTCAATCAGTGCAATATTTCAGATTAAAATAAAATGAAGGCCTTTAAAGTAGGCCTTTTGAAGTAAGAATAGTGCCACCTGGAGGCGTTAAAGATAAAAACTTGTGTAATGTCATGGTGTAACCACCGGTACATAAATACATAGAGAGGCTTTTTATATATTTTTATTTTTATTTTGTTTATTTATTTATTTTTAAACAATTTTTTGACCCTTTAACATATCCGGATCATGTTCAAGATTTTTTTTGTGTGTTCACATAGCTAATGTGACATAAGACACCAAGTGTCATCCCATTCTGATGAAGCAAAAAAATTGTAAAATGTGTTTTTTCTAAAGTGACTGAAGAGGCCCAGAGTGTCAAAGAAGATAAAGGAATGGCATGTTTGTTTTAATATGTGCACCAATAAATAATTTATAACAAACACTGTAATATTCCATAAAAAATAAGAATTGTCCTTTTTTTATTCTCAAGGTGTTAACTAGCCTAATGACAGACCCATTCTTTTGTTGTATCATCTTTTGTGAAATGTTCACCAGTGTTTCCTCTGACTTTGACGTTCTGTGGCTTTCTTTCATATTCATCAATGAAGTAAACGTTTGTGTGTGTCTGTGTGTGTGTGTGTGTGTGTGTGTGTGTGTTACCATCACTTTTTATCAGTTGAATAGTAATAGTAGTACTGACCCCACACTTTTGAACCTTTGAACAGAAAACTGCCATTTAAAATTGTAATAATATTTCACAATACTACAGTTTTTTCTGTGTTTTTGATCAAATAAATGCAGCCTTGATGAGCAGAAGAGACTTCTTTCAGAAACATTAAAAATCTTACAGACTTCTGAACAGCAGTTTGTATTTTTGTGTACTTATAACTTAAAAATGCTTGTAAAATTAAACAAAAAGAAACCTTGATTTTCAGTCTTTCAATATTATAATTTTGACTTGCTTTCTAACCATACCTCTCTGAACTTTCAAATGTAATGCGCATAAAAATTGTAAGGAATTATATCATAATTACTTGCAAGATGCTACTCACAGTGTCAAAATAACATTATTAATAAGAAAGAAAGAATATCTTCATGCCCCAGACTAACATGATGCTCAGCAGTCTCTTCATATTGCATATATTGTATAAGTTGCTTAAAGTGTCTAGTTTTAAGGTTTCAAATACGTTTTTGGAGACTACAATGTTACAATTTGGTTGAATTAATGTTACATTATCATTCAGTGTAACACAGTATTTATGTAAAAATTCAAACATGCTTATTCTGATGCGTACATGTTAAAATATATAAAAGAATAAGGGAGCATATTAAATTGTATTGTGTTTTAAATGAGTACAGAATTCTTACTGACAAATGGGCGAAACCTAGGATAGTGGCAACTTTTAAAAATATAAAGTTACAGCTAATTATTATTTGGGGTGAAAGTAATTAGTCTTTTAATATGTCATAAATTGATTTTTGTTGTAAATACGCCTGACAAGATTGTTACACTGAATGACATTTTAGTGGGTGTCTTCTGTAAATCAGGGGAAAATGTATGATATTTATTTTTTGCTCGGAAAAACAAAAACAAAATTGCAATTAAATTAAACAGAAAACTTTATACATTTTTGTGGGGAAAAACAACAACAATTTACAGCAGTGTTACACTTATTGTTTTTATGCTTAACCCCTTTTTCGTCTTTGACCCGTGTATTTATACACTGCAGAAGTCTGTAGGTTTTAAACATCTCTGATTCTGTAATGCTCCACAGGCTCAGAGTATTTCAAGTGTGACCATCAGAGGTCAGTGTTCCTCTACATGAGCTCCATCAGCGGCTCCTGTCCCATCACCGCCTACCCCTGTGACTCCTACACACTCTTCCAGGACGGGAAGTGCATGGACTGTGGGACGTTCACGCCGGACGGATGCCCTGTTTTGGGTAAACTGAGTAAGCTCTGAGTTGAATGCGATCGGTCTCCTGTTCTCAGACAGATGTGCTGTCATTGCACTGTGCAGGTTATGATGCTGTGCGCTGGAGGGACACACTGGTGCAGCTGGGACAAACCAGGACATATTTCCAAACTAATAAAGCATCTCCATACTGCAGTGAGCATTTCTATTACATTCATTATTACTATCAGCTGTGGCTAGATTCAGCATTGAGAGAGAAACACTAGCGGTCAAAAGTTTGGGATTAGAGTGATTTTTAATGTTTTTACAGGAGTCTCTTCTGCTCATCAAGGCTGCATTTATTTGATTAAAAATACAGGAAAAAATTTAATATTGTGAAATATTATTATGATGTAAAATAACGTTTTTCTATTTTAATATACATTAAAATCACATGTATTTCTGTGATGCACAGCTGTATTTTCAGCATCATTCCTCCAGTCTTCAGCGTCACATGATCTTCAGAAATCAGTATAATATGCTGCTTTATTATCAGTTGTGCTGCTTCATGTTTTTTTTGGAAGCTGTGATAATTTTTTTCAGGATTCTTTGATGCATAAAAAGTTCAAAAGAACAGCATTTATTTAAAATAGAAATCTTTTCTAACAATATACACTACCGTTCAACAGTCTGGGGTCAGTACATTTTTATTTAAACTTTTATTCAGCGAGGATGTGTTAAATTGATAAGAAGTGACAGCAAAGATTTATATTGTTAGAAAAGATTTCTATTTTGAATAGATGCTGTTCTTTTTTACTTTTTATTCATCAAAGAATCCTGAAAGAAGGATCACAGCTTCCAAAAAAATATTTGTTTTAACTGTTGATAATTCTAATAATAAATCAGCATATTAGAATGATTTCTGCAGTAAAATTCAGCTTTGCATCGCAGAAATAAATGATATTTTAAAGGATATTAAACCAGAAACCATTATTTTATATTGTAATAACATTTTGCAAGATTACTGTTTTTTTTTGTATTTTTGATCAAATAAATGCAAGTCTTGATGAGCAGAAGAGACTTCTTTCAGAAACATCACAAGTCTTGCTGATCCCAAACGTTTGAGTGTACCCACTATATAATATAATGATATATAATTACTATAATTTAATTCAATAATTAATTACTCAGTAATGCATTACATGCAACACTGGGCATTTAGGCATTAGGCCCAAAAAAATCCAGTTTTGAATGCTGAAGATTAATGACGACTACAATTTTAGTCAACATTTTTAGACTAAAATAGTCTAAACTATTTCCTATTGCTAATAATTAACACTGAAATTAAATTCAAATCGCAATCATGATATATGACACAATCACGATATAATTGTTTGGTGTGCAGCCTATTAATCAAAATAAAACACTAACATTTATGTTTACTTGCATTTAACCAAAATCAGGGAATAAACAGTACGTTGCTGGAGTACCTCAAGCTAATAATGTACTTCTGAGGCATTCGACTGACGGAAACGTTTGGAAAGCCCATTAGGGAAAATCCACAGAACAATGGCTTTTTCTTGCAAACAGACTTACTGCGGTGTCTGTGTTACTGTACAGAAACTTGAGGGCCAGCAGGTCTGGTTCCTGAGTCACTTCATTCATCTGCTGTCCTGTTTCTTCCTCAACAGCCTGCAAAGAGACGTAATAAGCACAAAACACACTGTAAAAAAAAAATTCCGTAAAATTTACGGTAAAAACAGCAGCTGTGGTTGCCAGAATTTACGTTTTAGGTTTTAACTTAAATTTACAGTTAAATACCGTAATTTCATTAACTGATAAAATGTTAATATATCAACCTATTGAAGTACTGAAATCTGTTTTATAGCTTTGTAATACACTAACTGTCAGGGATCTGGAAGGAGGACCCAATTGCAGTGAGTAACAAGGGTTTATTGACAAAACAGATCAATACAAAAGGGTTGTGAGGTGCACAGGTGATTCCACGACAGGAACACAAACAGAAAGCTAGGGAAGGCCACTGGAACAGCCTCAGACCTCAACTGGCAGAATACTATAGCAGAGGCGGCAAGACCAGGCCGGGAGAGAGACCAGAGCAAGGCACCAGAGAGCTGAGCTCAGATACTTGTTGACCATAAACTCTGAAGCACCCCAGACACCAGGCAAGGGAACCAGTGGACAGGAACTCTAACACCACAACAAGACAAAACATAGCTCCACAGGAACACAAATTATTCCAAGACGGTAAGAGAATAAACAAAAGGACTAAATATTATTAAAGTAACCAACACAAATAACCAAAAAATGAACAAAAGATCAGGACTAAGAGAACTAAATGAATACTAAAAAAAGGTCAAAAACAGACCGCATCCAAAAACAAGGAGCAATACAAAAACATAGAATTACAAGAGACAAGACTAGGGCAAGACTAGAGCACAAGAACAAACCGACAGGAAGACAGGAACACATAATCAGCCATATCCACAGACAGAGACAACCACAGTGAGGGAAAGAATGACCACGACCCAGCCAAGACAATAGGGCAAGTGGCACTATAAATAGGGAGGAAATCACACAAGGAACAGGTGAGCGCAATTACACTAACAAGGACTCAATGAGGGCTAACAAGAGGGTGTGGTAATGAGGAAACCAGGAGGAGGGGCTAAAGCACATGGCTGAGAAAAACAAACAACTAGGCCATGTGCTGACAGTAACACACAACCCTAATATACAAAACTGATAAGAAAAACCTAAGAAGAAACAGTTAGTTCAACAACAAAACATCACATTTTTTGGTCTTTTTCACTTCCAAAAACGGTATACTACTGTAAAATTAATGTCTAATACATGTAATGTCCAATACCGTTTTTCACCGTATATAGTAGGGGAATTTACCGTAAACCATTTAACAGGTTTTTACTGTAGCATTTTTACAGTCTTTTACCGTTAAATTCACGTCATTTTTTTACAGTGCACTCAATATCTTCATAGAGCATGATATTTTATTCTCTAGACTTCAGTTTTAGGTTCTAAAATGTGTCTTATCTCATAGGGTTTCATCTTAGACAATTTTATTCCAGTAATACTGTAACTTAATATGAAAGCATCACACTGTTTTGTCCAGTATCAATCATAGCAATGTGTGAGTTGTTAGGATGTGTGCAGTATGTGACTTACACACCAATTAAGACTGAGAAGTTAAATATAACTCAAGGACATCCTGACACAGCGGCAACACGTGACTATATTGGATGACACTAAATGCATGATAACTCAAATGTCACGGCTTGCTCATGCAGTCATTTAATAGGTGATAATTGACTTACTGACATGATTCAGAGAGAGCATGTTCTGCAGTCTGCTGTGTTCGCTCAGAATGCGCTGGTTCTCTAGAGTCGACACGATGGACTTGAAATCTTCGACATCTGTGACGATGAGACGCAAAATGTGGAAAATAATGCACACAACACAGTTCTGGGGGAAATAAGGTGCCACCGGACAAACTATCATTTATCATCAATAATAATAAAAAGACCAACATAACATATACATTATGATTTTATGAGAAATAAAACAAATGCAAAGCAAACCAAGCTCAATAGAGCAAAAAAACTATCTTAGTTCAAATGTTATTAAAATGCAGCAGTGCTCTATTTTGTATTTGGTCAATGAATGAAGGAACGCAGAGACGGATGTCTTACCTGCAGTAAATGCGTAGTTGCCCATGGCAAGAAGAAAAGAAGGGGCTCAAGAAGCTACAAAAGCACAAAAGATAATAATTTAGATGCACAATATAGAACAATATCTCATTTAAGAATCATTTGGGGTTCCGGTATATATCTCAGCCTGTGGAGAGGCTCCTTTCGCACTTGTAACTCTTTTCAAGTTTGTTTTTGTACTTTCACCTTCTTGCCAGTATGTGGTCACTACATGAATCTATATATAGCTACATCTCACACCAACTGTGTTGTAACTGTACACCATCATGACAGAGACTATTGTCCAGACTACGTTTAGCCAGAACCTCTCACTCACCAGCCTGAGAAATACAAACCATCTAAAGAGAAGTTAAATCAGACACTACATTCTATCAGAGTTACTGATGCATCTAAAGCACATTATTGTATTTCCAAAGTCTAGTAATAAAACTCTGTGAGGTTCGAGGGCTTGGGCAGCAAACTCACATGTCTCTGTTTTGCAATGGTATCTTTCCAGACTACTTCCACAGCAATTCTTCTTCGTGTCTGTGACAGATGATGGTTCTCCAGCTCTTCTGTGCTGACGCTGCGCCGTTTCTCTGCTTCACAGGAGCCTCTTTGACTCCTAATACTCTCTCCTTTTATGGAGCCCTCAAGAAACCAATCAGAAGTCATGCACATGTCCCACACATTTGTCTCGGGGATTTGTCCCACAGATTCTTTCTCTGTGTTGTAGAAAAAGTGAACAAAAACCTAAAGTCATTTAGATCAGTGACTTGTGCATGTCTGATTTTATCACTCACTGGCAACGCAGCATGCAACAAATATCAAGACCCTCACAGTCTGTCTTCGAATGATGATGGGGAAATTCTGGCTTTACATCATTTATTTATGTATTTTGGATTAATCAGTCTAAAGAATTAAAGAACTGCTGATCAGACTGGATAAATGCAAACAAATGGTCTGTCTAAACTTTCTGAGCATCTGTCTGGACTCTATCATTCATATTTTTATCGATGCAACAGGTGTGTGTGTCGTCTAGGTCCTGAAGTTCAGAAACATGAAAGGAAGCTCAGAGGCAGGTTAATCACATGCAAACAGACCGAAAGAGAATGAAGAAATACACTCTTTTGTGATTTATTATGCCTTAAACATTTGTGCTTGAAAACAGCATCATTCATTGTTCCACAATATCTGACGTATAAACTGGTGTGAGACTCGGGTAGTGCAGGCATCAAGCTATGCAAATACAAGCGCATGCAACTCAACTTTAGCAACGAATTAACAATCATTTTAAACATCATTACATGTATATCATCACTTTCACACACAACACTGAAACTAATATGCAATTCATTTCACATCATCATACATTTAAACATGTAAGCTACTACCCTTATGAAAATGAACCATGGTTTTATTATTGTAAAACTTTAGAAACCATGTGTTTACTTTTAAACTATGGTTAGCAGTGTTGGGGAAAGTTACTTTTAAAAGTAATGCATTACAATATTGCATTACTCCCTGAAAAAGGAAAGCGTTACGTTACTTTTTTTCATCTGGTATTGGGGTTGCTTGTTTGTTTTTCATATAAAAAGTTCAATTTTTGGCAAATGTAAAAGTTCCTTTCACACTAAAAGTGAAGGAAACGTAATTTCGAAAAGCTCAAATCCTTTCAGCTGTGCTGGATTGCATAAAGAATAGAATGCAAAAAAAATTTCAACACTTTCTTCTCAATCACAAAACAATACAACACAAGTGTTATGTTCATCTAAAGTCATTCATGCTTATTAGTACACTGTAAAAATTTACGGTAAAAAACCAGCAGCTGTGGTTGCCGGAATTTTACCGTAAAAAATACGGTAGCAACATTTGAGGTTTTACGGTTTTAACTTAAATTTACAGTTAAATACCGTAATTTCATTAACTGATATAATGTTAATATACCAACCTATTGAAGTACTGAAATCTGTTTTGTAGCTTTGTAATACACTGATAACCACCAAATGCAGGAGGTGATGAGAAAGTCACATGATGAACCAAAGCCCATCACAAGCAGCTTTTAAATAATAACATATATAGAAGCTGCACAGCGTCATTCACACAAACACTAAACACCATCACGGTAACACACATGAAACTGAAATAATGCAATAAACATTAATTTAACAACATTCGGTGTAACACACAACCCTAATATACAAAACTGATAAGAAAAAACTAAGAAGAAACAGTTATTTCAACAAAAAAACATCACATTTGAAATGTAACGCAGGGAATTCTGGGAATGTCAATTTACGGTTATTCACTGTAAATTATTTTTCACTTCCAAAAACGGTATGCTACTGTAAAATTAATGTCTAATACAGTTTTTCACCGTATATAGTAGGGGAATTTACCGTTAACCATTTAACAGGTTTTTACTGTAGCATTTTTACAGTATTTTACCGTTAAATTCACAGTCATTTTTTACAGTGTATGGTTGAATAGATCAGCTGCAAAACCGTGCGGACAGGAGAGCGGTCAGTCAATAACTGGGAACACAAAGAAACTGGCATTACTTATTTGAAACAGTAACTCAAATAATTTCCTGTAAATTAAAAAGTAATGTTTTACTTTACTAGTTACTTGAAAAGTAATCTGATTACATAACTCGCGTTACTTGTAATGCTTTACCCCCAACACTGATGGTTAGTGTAACAAAAGCATGGTTAATATGGTTACCATGGTTTACATTTAGCAGACGCTTTTATCCAAAGCGACTTACAAATGAGGACAATAAAAGCAGTCAAAACGAACAAAAGAGCAACAATATTTTTTTTGTATTTGTTATGTGATTGCTAATTTTCGTAAGGGTTAGGCTGTTACAGATTCCAAAAGTTACCAAATAAAATATATAAGGTTGCAATGCCACAAGAATTAATTCAGCGTTATGCACTAAACAATGTAATGGTCATTTGTTCGTCTGTTGTTTTAACGAAATGTTTGCGAAATGTTATTACAATATAAAATAATGGTTTCTGCTTTAATA
>NW_015506921.1:284201-295669 GCF_001515645.1 Sinocyclocheilus grahami
CTACTCTACACTGCTCAAAAAACCCACGTTTGAATCATCAGCGGCAAATCCTTTAAATGAAAACGTACTTGCGTGAGTCAGAACAGCCGGCATTGTAGTCTACTCTCACAGGATCAGGAAACAGTCCTCCATAAAATGCGCTGCACACATCTGAATATTTGGGTTGAACTTTACAGATCTTCTTTATGCACCAAGAGCTTGTAACACTCCAAAGAGAAAGGAACAATTGAAATCGCATCATATGACCTCTTTAAAATTCAAACATGGATGAAAAATAATCTTTTAGTGGTGTTACTACTATTTTGGTTTGTTTATTTGGTTTCTTCAAGGTAAACATTTATTTTGGTGGGTTGTTGTGAAGACCTTTGAGTTTGTCTGATATGATTTGATGATAGTTATCAAATGAAATGGTGAAATACAGACTTAATATTAAAATGGCGGTCTCTTGCAGTTTAATATTCATAGACACCAGTCCAGTATGCAATTTGATGTATTGTGCAGCACTACTTTTGATTTATTCATACAATCATAGGGCCCTATGCTACAGTAAATTAAGTTTAACTGAACTGGCCCCAGGCTGACGCTCACTGTTTGTTCAGTGGGCTCTTGTGTCTCAGATTATCACATTGCCAAAAGCAGCTCCCTCACAATTATTCTATTCATTCGAGACCGCTGTAAGAAATGTTTAATGGTTAGTAGCTCAGGCTGTGATGTTGATGGATCCTTCATCTGTTTGACTGCAGATCACGACTGATGTCAGTAGAAGAGGCAGCGCTGATGACGGCTCAGAGAAGCTGAAGGTTTTCCTGCGGATCCGTCCTCTTACTGAAGCAGAGCAAGAGCGGGGAGAGGAGCAGGTGAAGGAAGTCGGGACACTCTTGTGAAACACCAAGTAAAGAAGGGCTTGTTTGGCTAACAATGACGTCTTTATTGTGCTGCTTGTGCTCTTCAGGGTTGTGTAAATGTGCAGTCTGAGGACAATCTGCTTCTCCGAGCGCCCAAAGACTCCCACAACATGAAGAGTGCCGAGAGAGGCGTCGCTCAAAGCCTGCACAAGTTCACCTTCACAAAGGTAAGGCATCCACCATCAAGGCAAGCGTCACCCTGGATGTGGCATCACTTGACGTTTCTCATTCGTGCAGATTTTTGGAGCCCAGAGCTCTCAGCAGGAGGTCTACGATCACACCATACGGGAGATGGTGCGAGACGTTCTGCGTGGAGAAAACCGGCTCCTCTACACTTACGGCGTGACCAACTCGGGCAAAACCTACACCATACAGGGTAAGACGGCCATTCCAGCACCGTGCATGCGTTTCTGTACAGCTGGATGGTTGTTAAGAGTGGCTTTGATTGAGCAGGTGCGGGTGGAGAGGCGGGTCTGCTGCCGCGAGTGTTAGTCTCTGTGTTCCTGAAGCTGTCTGGACGACTGTACTCCGCTATGGACCTCAAGCCTGTACTGAGCCAGGAGGTCCGTAAACTGGACACGGGAGAGGTCCGTGCTGAGGAGATGCGGCGTGACGCTTTTCTGAGAGAGGTAACGCAGCTTTAGAGATTTATTTGACTGATAATTAGAGTATTTAGACAACGTGTAACAACCCTCTGAAGAGTGTCAAATTCCTCCATCAGACCTTAAAACTAGTGGGATACATGTACAAACGATAAATGACATGAAATCCTGCAATCTCAGACACTTTTAATCTCCCTTAAAACAAGATTTGATCAAGTGGTGTTTACAAGATTGACTCGTGCCTTTTTGAGTAAAGTTGAAGACCCAACTTTATGCAGCACCCTCTTATAGGGTTGTGATGGTGAGAATTTTCCCACCGGTTAATCGACGTGTGACAACACCGGTATCACCGCGGGGCGTTCCCTCTTTTCCTCGCTTTCCTTCGCTTCTAAATGGCTTAAAAGCGCTGTGCGCATTGCTTTCACTTTTGAATTGGCGGCAGTTCGGCGTCAATTGCTTGAATGCAACAACAAAATACAACGTCAAACTCACTTTAGTGTGTGTGTGTGTGTATATATGTATATGTATATGTATATGTGTATATATATATGTGTATATATATATATATATATATATCTCACAGAACTTTTATTAACAAAACAAATAAAAATACCATGCTAAAGGGCAGGCTATGCCTAATATAAAATAACAGATAACTTGCATTAAGTTTAATAGGTATACAAAACTGGAAGTAAACGTGTATAATATGTAACCAAATAAATAAGAAACGTAGAAAGTTTATTAGCAAAACGAATGTTAAATTAAATAAATGACAGTTTAAATAAAGTGAAAATCAGCAAACAATGTGGAACCAATTAAATAAGAAACGAATGTTTACAAAAAAAAACCCCTTCCAAAATCACCTTAGATAAACGGCAAAAATCAACAGATTTTTCAAAATCCAAAATATTGCCAAACAGGTGCTTTTGCATCTCGTTTAGAAACGAAATCATCCGCGATCGTCTTGTCTGTCTCCCCTCGCTCTCCTCACTGGAGAAATGAAATCTGATCTGTGATGCGACTGTCGTTCAACTGCATTGAGCAGCCGCGTTCAGTTTTTAATTGTAGTGTCTGTTCTTTTACTGATCTAAATGATTTTTATTACTATAAGAAATCAAAACGACGGTGGGGGTCGGTGCCGTGGTGGGCATGTGACGTAACCGGTGTTGTGGCTTAACACCGTCTATCACGACAAGCCTACCCTCTTTCCATTAACGGGATATATCATCCAAAAAATTTAAATTCGGTCATTAATTCTGTCATTAATTACCCACCCTCATGTCGTTTTGAATTCACAAATTCACCTTCATAGACCGCAAGGGAACTACTATGTTCAAGGTCCAGAAAGCTAGTAAGGACATCAGTAAAACGGTCCATGTGACGTCAGTGGTTCAACCGTAATGTTACGAAGCTACGAGAATACTTTGTGTGCAAAGAGAAGAAACAAACTTTATTCAATTTCTTCTCTTTTGGGTCAGTCTCCACCGCCATTCACGAGAGTACCACGATGCACGCTAACTTAAATGTGTCCCTGCAGCACAAAAGCAGTGTTGAGTCGCTGGGGGATATTTGTAGCAATAGCCAACAATACATTGTATGGGTCACAATTATACATTTCTCTTTTATGCCAAAAATCATTAGGATATTAAGTAAAGATGTTCCATGAAGATATTTTGTAAATGTCCTACTGTAAATATATCAACTTAATTTGATTAGTAATATGCATTGCTAAGAACTTCATTTGCTGAAGGTTTTCCTGCGGATCCGTCCTCTTACTGAAGCAGAGCAAGAGCGGGGAGAGGAGCAGGTGAAGGAAGTCGGCACACTCTTGTGAAACACCAAGTAAAGAAGGGCTTGTTTGGCTAACAATGACGTCTTTATTGTGCTGCTTGTGCTCTTCAGGGTTGTGTAAATGTGCAGTCTGAGGACAATCTGCTTCTCCGAGCGCCCAAAGACTCCCACAACATGAAGAGTGCCGAGAGAGGCGTCGCTCAAAGCCTGCACAAGTTCACCTTCACAAAGGTAAGGCATCCACCATCAAGGCAAGCGTCACCCTGGATGTGGCATCACTTGACGTTTCTCATTCGTGCAGATTTTTGGAGCCCAGAGCTCTCAGCAGGAGGTCTACGATCACACCATACGGGAGATGGTGCGAGACGTTCTGCGTGGAGAAAACCGGCTCCTCTACACTTACGGCGTGACCAACTCGGGCAAAACCTACACCATACAGGGTAAGACGGCCATTCCAGCACCGTGCATGCGTTTCTGTACAGCTGGATGGTTGTTAAGAGTGGCTTTGATTGAGCAGGTGCGGGTGGAGAGGCGGGGCTGCTGCCGCGGGGGTTAGTCTCTGTGTTCCTGAAGCTGTCTGGACGACTGTACTCCGCTATGGACCTCAAGCCTGTACTGAGCCAGGAGGTCCGTAAACTGGACACGGGAGAGGTCCGTGCTGAGGAGATGCGGCGTGACGCTTTTCTGAGAGAGGTAACGCAGCTTTAGAGATTTATTTGACTGATAATTAGAGTATTTAGACAACGTGTAACAACCCTCTGAAGAGTGTCAAATTCCTCCATCAGACCTTAAAACTAGTGGGATACATGTACAAACGATAAATGACATGAAATCCTGCAATCTCAGACACTTTTAATCTCCCTTAAAACAAGATTTGATCAAGTGGTGTTTACAAGATTGACTCGTGCCTTTTTGAGTAAAGTTGAAGACCCAACTTTATGCAGCACCCTCTTATAGGGTTGTGATGGTGAGAATTTTCCCACCGGTTAATCGACGTGTGACAACACCGGTATCACCGCGGGGCGTTCCCTCTTTTCCTCGCTTTCCTTCGCTTCTAAATGGCTTAAAAGCGCTGTGCGCATTGCTTTCACTTTTGAATTGGCGGCAGTTCGGCGTCAATTGCTTGAATGCAACAACAAAATACAACGTCAAACTCACTTTAGTGTGTGTGTGTGTATATATTTATAACATACAGAACTTTTATTAACAAAACAAATAAAAATACCATGCTAAAGGGCAGGCTATGCCTAATATAAAATAACAGATAACTTGCATTAAGTTTAATAGGTATACAAAACTGGAAGTAAACGTGTATAATATGTAACCAAATAAATAAGAAACGTAGAAAGTTTATTAGCAAAACGAATGTTAAATTAAATAAATGACAGTTTAAATAAAGTGAAAATCAGCAAACAATGTGGAACCAATTAAATAAGAAACGAATGTTTACAAAAAAAAACCCCTTCCAAAATCACCTTAGATAAACGGCAAAAATCAACAGATTTTTCAAAATCCAAAATATTGCCAAACAGGTGCTTTTGCATCTCGTTTAGAAACGAAATCATCCGCGATCGTCTTGTCTGTCTCCCCTCGCTCTCCTCACTGGAGAAATGAAATCTGATCTGTGATGCGACTGTCGTTCAACTGCATTGAGCAGCCACGTTCAGTTTTTAATTGTAGTGTCTGTTCTTTTACTGATCTAAATGATTTTTATTACTATAAGAAATCAAAACGACGGTGGGGGTCGGTGCCGTGGTGGGCATGTGACGTAACCGGTGTTGTGGCTTAACACCGTCTATCACGACAAGCCTACCCTCTTTCCATTAACGGGATATATCATCCAAAAAATTTAAATTCGGTCATTAATTCTGTCATTAATTACCCACCCTCATGTCGTTTTGAATTCACAAATTCACCTTCATAGACCGCAAGGGAACTACTATGTTCAAGGTCCAGAAAGCTAGTAAGGACATCAGTAAAACGGTCCATGTGACGTCAGTGGTTCAACCGTAATGTTACGAAGCTACGAGAATACTTTGTGTGCAAAGAGAAGAAACAAACTTTATTCAATTTCTTCTCTTTTGGGTCAGTCTCCACCGCCATTCACGAGAGTACCACGATGCACGCTAACTTAAATGTGTCCCTGCAGCACAAAAGCAGTGTTGAGTCGCTGGGGGATATTTGTAGCAATAGCCAACAATACATTGTATGGGTCACAATTATACATTTCTCTTTTATGCCAAAAATCATTAGGATATTAAGTAAAGATGTTCCATGAAGATATTTTGTAAATGTCCTACTGTTTTGAATGCTTTTGTTTTAGATGTAAAATGAAAAGTTAATGGATTATTTGTTCTCTTTTTGCATCTGATCTTCATAATAACAAATAAAAAAAATATATATAATTACTCTATTCATCACAATATAGCTAAGAAAAGAAATGGAGGAAAAGATACAACGTTGCAGGTGATTCTGCTTTAGAACCTTCAGAAAACTTTAACTCTGACTGATCGAAATCAAACGGGTGTAGCTCAGTCATTTTTCATCCGATAACAAATCATTCTGAAGGTTTTTTTTAATGGAGAACGTGAACATTTAAAAAAAATAACTTTTTGAAAATGTACTCATTGTGACTCGGCACAGGTCACAAATGTTAGGCCACTTAAAGAGACTTCCATTCTGTTTCTAAGAAGTGACCGATTCCAGCTTTACTTGTTAGATATGTTTGAGATTTCAAATGCAGAATTTGGGTGAATGTGACCCTAATCCTAATGTAAAACTGCTTCTGCGGGTGTGTGTTTGTCCTCCAGACTCAGATGGCGTGTGTTTGGAGGCGAATGGTTTGTGTCTCAGCGGTGGAGAGGATCTTGAGGAGGGTGTGCAGTTCTCAGTCTGGGTCTCGTTTTATGAGATCTACAACGAGTTTCTTTACGATCTCCTGGACGCTCCACCTTCACTTCAGTCCCACAAGAGAGCCACGCTACGCCTCAGCGACGACAAACACGGAAACCCTTATGTAAAGGGTAAGGATCACAAACGGAACAGAAGTTACATTTAAATGTGTTTTCAATTTTAATGATATTGAACCGTTCATGTTCTTGCATTAGATCTGACCTGGATTCAGGTACGAAGTGCAGAAGAGGCCTGGAAAGTGCTTAAAGCTGGACAACGCAATCAAAGCTTTGCCAGCACTCACCTAAACCACAACTCCAGCCGCAGGTACGTGCCGAACGCCATTAAAATCACTCTTTTCTGTATATGGGTTATTGATCTTATTGTGAGCCGTTCATCCATGCATGCGTTTCATTACAAAAAGATGAAACATTGTAACACTTGAGTTTATAATGTTTAAAAAAATACTGTAAGTGGATCTTCATTCAGGACTCGTCATTTAGACTGCTTAAATTTCAGTCATTTCAATGTGAATTTTATGTGAGGGCAAAATATAAAATGTGTTTTCTTGACATTTCTAGCCATAGTATCTTTACTATCCGTGTTCTACATGTCAAGCCACAAGCAGAGCTGGGACAGGTGACCAGAATCAGCGAGTAAGTCCATTCACATTATGGTTCGCTGCTTCATTTAGTGGTATGTTTTGTAGTTGTTGTATTGGACTGAAGCCTGTAGAATTATTCCAGCTGTTAATGTGGAGTTGTCATGTGTTTTGTCCCGGCAGGCTCTCTGTGTGTGATTTGGCGGGGTCTGAGCGCTGTAAAGCCCAGCAGAACGGAGAGCGAATGAAAGAGGCGAACAACATCAACACCTCTCTGCTGACGCTGGGGCGCTGCATCACTGCTCTGAGACACAACCAGACCAATAAGTGAGTGACGCTTCACGTGACTGGGAGTGTGAGGTCGCCACCAGCTGCCTGATCGATTTATACTGTCATCGCCACAGGTCTCGGCCTCCGCTGGTCGTTCCGTTCAGAGACAGCAAGTTAACCAGGGTCCTGCAGAGCTTCTTCTGTGGTCATGGCCGCTCCTGCATGCTGGTCAACATTAACCCCTGCGCCTCCACATATGACGAGACGCTGCAAGCACTCAAGTTCTCTGCCATCGCCACACAGGTAACAACATGACTGACTGTTTCCTCTCTCCTCTGGATGCCAAACATCCTCCGTTCACAGATCTCTCCCTCTCTCTGTTGTGTCAGCTGGTGCACGGGCCGTGCAGTAAGACGCGGGTGGCTTATATTCTGTCGCTGCTTCGTGAGCCGCCTGCGCATCTCAACAACACCACTCTACTGGAGGAGGAGAGCGACGAGGAAGGAGACATCACCATGTTTGATCCTGAAGTAAATGCACTTTTAGATTCATCATAAGAGAGACGAGAGGACTGCAAGTTGTAGTCTGTTTCTGATTCTAAATTACATGACAAATTGTAGTTTGTCGTCTGACCCATTACATGTTTTAGGTAAAATAATCAATTACTTTTGACATAACTTGTTTTATGAACATCCATTTAAATAGGATAAACTTATACCATGCTGATTAGGGCTGTCAGAATAGCTGAAAAACTACATTTGAACTTTGTACTTAAATATTATCGAATTATATTAGAATTTAAAATGCATTTCGGTTAGGGTGAAGAAAAGCTTTTGGCTTCTCTCCTGAGGCCACAAGAGGGTGCATTGAGCAAATATTGCTAATGCACATTTATTCAAAGCATAAGATAACATGACTATCTGTGAAAAAAGTGCATAATGTTTATAAACCAATTATAATTAAGTTTCTTAAACGACTATAAACAAAACCGCATCATGTATGTATGCATAGTTTAACACAAAGGGCTGAAAGCCAATCACACAGTATATTTATCATTTAAAAACATGAGATGCAGTGGGATGATTGAAAAAAAACAGACTTTATGGCTGTTTTTTCCCCAAGTTAAACTTGCATTAATTTCACATGGCTTTCTAAACATGCGGCTCTTTTGTGCGAGACGTGAGTGCAACGCTGATAGATGTCCCTCTAGAAAATGCATGAAATATGCGTTCTGTGTGAACGGCTTGGTTTCAGTTTTGATGTAAACAAGATTTTCTCTGTTCTCTTTTCCGCTATATTTGTAATGAACATCGCAGCAGTGCCGCATCTAGTGGCTCCAACTGGATAGACTAACAAACACATTAATACAACCACACTTACATCGTCATCGCATCTCGTGCGCCGCTGATAAGCTGCTGCCTTAACGCACACCTAAAATTGTGTACCTAAACCTAACGGAGTAAAAGGTTCCGTTCGTCGTTATTAACGGCATTAAACATTATATTGTTAAGGTTTTCCAAAAATGGGGTTTATGGAGGAACTGAAGGGGGTTTGTGAGGTTAATAAGCTAATAATTAATTGCATCAAAAAAAATTAGAATTAAAAAATTAAATAACATCAAAATAAAACTCGCTTTAAAATATTTTATTAGTTTACCTGCAAATGTCATGTGACCATTTACCAACATCAGAGAACCGTGAACATGCAAATGTTAATTAATTATGAACTTATTACCTTCAAATCTCAGGGGGACAGAAGGTTTGGGAATCCCTGCATTACATGTAACTAAAGAATAATGTGAATTTTTAATGTGTTTGAAAGACAAACACCTTCCAAAGATGCAGTAATACATGGTTAAACAACCTACAATTCAAATAAATGAATCTGTCCATCAGTAGTTGATGCCAGTGGTCAAATGCTGTGTGGTCTCGGTTATCTGTGTAATTATAGTGACGGGTCTCTGTGTGAATGTCCACAAAACTGACAGACTTTCTGAGTGTGCTGTAAGCAGTAGGATATTTTAGAAAGCTTAGTGTATTAGTTTTGTTGTAGTTTACAAGATGTGCATTTGCCCTATACAAAAAAAACCTAACTTTTTCATGTATTCTATTAATCAGCGTTGATTATTACAGTGTCCAGGGCAATAACGGGCGATGATGATGATTAAAAGTACTGCAGATGGTGTTGGTTTAATCTCAGCGCGCACACTGAAGGGAGAACTGCAGGATCTCATGTGGGACGTGTCTGTTGCAGAACCTGAAGCAGCTGCGGCTGGAGCTCCAGATGCTGGGTGTGAAGCTGCAGTCTGGAGAACGAGCGTGCTGCCGCAACACCGACGGAGAGAGGCTCCGAAACGCACTCTCCTCCGCCGACGGCAAACTCGCCAAACAGGTAAAACACGAGAGCTCCTCACTTCAGACGACATCAGAACGTAAACATTGCAGTCTGTCTTAGCTGCGATTGACCGACCGAATGCAGCTCTAACTGACGAAAATAACCATCTTTGCTCTTCCTGCGTAATATTGTGTTGCAAACATCAATGCTGGCAAATGACTCTGGTATAAGCAGGATAATCCACGGCTAGCTGTGCATTCATGTAATAAAAAGGAAAGTAACATTTATTTGGGCTATTACTGATATTCAACAATGTCTAGCTGGATGCACAGTTAGTTTGTTCCGCACCAACGTCTCTTCCTCTGTTTCTCTTCCCGTGTTCTCTTTAACTCCTTTCACACATTTAGATTGAACACATCTACTAACAAAATCCAAATGACATGCATGCCTTCCTCTAAACCAGTGTTTCCCAACCTTTCTTTAGTCGCGGCACCCTTTGGAAATTAACACATTTGTGGCACCCTACAAAATTAATGGTCTCAATATTTGAATTTCTAACTTCGATATGATGCTTAAAAAAATTAAAGATTCGGTACAGCAGGGAAGAACTGCAGAATATAACGTCATGCAGATATTATTAAAGTCCATCAGTGGTGGCAATCAGTAGGCTAATTTCTAATGAAGAGACCAATGTATATGACATTTTTAATGTAGGCTTTTATTCATATGTAAACATTGGGAGATAGTTAAAATGGTAATTAAACCGTTTTGCTCACTCTGTGTATTTTTGATTTTACAGCTGGGTAATTTTGGTGCAGTAGCACGAGAGAGCTTGATTTAAAACTTTGAATTGAATAAAAAATGACAAGGAGACTAAGCGGTTAATAATAAAATAAGAACAAATAAAGAAATTACTAATGATAGCACAAATAAAAAATCACGGTAGGCCTACAAATGAAATAAATAGCTTTTTAGTTTTTCAGGTAGGTCTAACACAGTAGGGCTATTAAGAGTTTATTTATTCTTTTTACCAATTATCCAAATGTTTAATCCTAGAAAGCGATTATTATCAGAGGACACGTGAGCATAACGGTTAGCAGATCAATGAATGAGAGGGCAGTGTTACCAGAGTTGCTCATATACCACACCTTGTTACAGCACAGTAGAGCTATTGCAGACCGAAACCATACTATACTACATCCATGTGTCCTGTCAGCTGGATTTCTGAGTGGACATTGCTGTTCTGATGAGCATGAACGGTATACGAGTGAAGCTTGAGCCGTGAGCGACTGAGTGGAGAGCCCACGCATATAGAGCGTCACACCACGTGAAAGTGAATCCTGAGCGGTGAACTCCTTTTCGGCAGCTGGAATTTCAGTGCAGCTCTAATTATTGGTGACATCAGAAATGGATATTATATAATAGCTGCTTTTATGAACATTTTAACTCTTTTACACGGCACCCCTGCTCTTGACAGACAGCACCCCGGTTGAGAAACACTGCTCTAAACTACTTGCTCTTATTTTACTAACATGCCGTTTGTTTCTGATTGTTCCTGGCCTGATTTTCTAATCTGATCTGTGTGCTTTCAGAAGAACTAAATGAACCATGTAACTGTTCCCTGTGGCCTCTCTAACCCTGTTGGCTGCCCTCTCCCTCCCGTCTGCAGGACCAGATGCTGGTGGAGCTGCACACTAGCCTGCAGCTGGTCAGAGCAGACCTGCGCAAGAAAGACGAGCTGCTGGCACAGCTACAGCACAGCCAGCCTCCTCCGCCAGCGTCCGGCTCCTGCAAGAAGAGGGGCTGCGGCGTGGCTTACGTGGAGAACCAGCCTCCTGAGAAGCGCCCCTTCTTCCGCTCGTTCTTCCCCTCGCGCCAGAGGCCTGAGGCGGGCACACCGTACACCCGAGTGTTGCGCTCGCGCCAGCCGTCCCCTCCGTCCACTCCCATACAGCTCCGAGTCAAATATTAGGAGCTCAGCAGTGGACGCAGACAAGAGCTTTTATATCTTGCAGTTTTTATATTTCTGTCTTTAATATAATCAGGTGGCCGTTTGACGCATGAATGGGCCTT
>NW_015506921.1:298945-302253 GCF_001515645.1 Sinocyclocheilus grahami
CGCGGCACCCTTTGGAAATTTTAACAAATTTGTGGCACCCTACAAAATTAATGGTCTCAATGTTTGAATTTCTAACTTCGATATGATGCTTAAAAAAATTAAAGATTCGGTACAGCAGGGAAGAACTGCAGAATATAACGTCATGCAGATATTATTAAAGTCCATCAGTGGTGGCAATCAGTAGGCTAATTTCTAATGAAGAGACCAATGTATATGACATTTTAATGTAGGCTTTTATTCATATGTAAACATTGAGTTATAATGGTAATTAAACAGTTTTGCTCACTCGGTGTATTTTTGATTTTACAGCTGGGTAATTTTGATGCAGTAGCATGAGAGAGCTTGATTTAAAACTTTGAATTGAATAAAAAATGACAAGGAGACTAAGCGGTTAATAATAAAATAAGAACAAATAAAGAAATTACTAATGATAGCACAAATAAAAAATCACGGTAGGCCTACAAATGAAATAAATAGCTTTTTAGTTTTTCAGGTAGGTCTAACACAGTAGGGCTATTAAGAGTTTATTTATTCTTTTTACCAATTATCCAAATGTTTAATCCTAGAAAGCGATTATTATCAGAGGACACGTGAGCATAATGGTTAGCAGATCAATGAATGAGAGGGCAGCGTTACCAGAGTTGCTCATATACCACACCTTGTTACAGCACAGTAGAGCTATTGCAGACCGAAACCATACTATACTACATCCATGTGTCCTGTCAGCTGGATTTCTGAGTGGACATTGCTGTTCTGATGAGCATGAACGGTATACGAGTGAAGCTTGAGCCGTGAGCGACTGAGTGGAGAGCCCACGCATATGGAGCGTCACACCACGTGAAGGTGAATCCTGAGCGGTGAACTCCTTTTCAGCAGCTGGAATTTCAGTGCATCTCTAATTATTGGTGACATCAGAAATGGATATTATATAATAGCTGCTTTTATGAACATTTTAACTCTTTTACACGGCACCCCTGCTCTTGACAGACAGCACCCCGGTTGAGAAACACTGCTCTAAACTACTTGCTCTTATTTTACTAACATGCCGTTTGTTTCTGATTGTTCCTGGCCTGATTTTCTAATCTGATCTGTGTGCTTTCAGAAGAACTAAATGAACCATGTAACTGTTCCCTGTGGCCTCTCTAACCCTGTTGGCTGCCCTCTCCCTCCCGTCTGCAGGACCAGATGCTGGTGGAGCTGCACACTAGCCTGCAGCTGGTCAGAGCAGACCTGCGCAAGAAAGACGAGCTGCTGGCACAGCTACAGCACAGCCAGCCTCCTCCGCCAGCGTCCGGCTCCTGCAAGAAGAGGGGCTGCGGCGTGGCTTACGTGGAGAACCAGCCTCCTGAGAAGCGCCCCTTCTTCCGCTCGTTCTTCCCCTCGCGCCAGAGGCCTGAGGCGGGCACACCGTACACCCGAGTGTTGCGCTCGCGCCAGCCGTCCCCTCCGTCCACTCCCATACAGCTCCGAGTCAAATATTAGGAGCTCAGCAGTGGACGCAGACAAGAGCTTTTATATCTTGCAGTTTTTATATTTCTGTCTTTAATATAATCAGGTGGCCGTTTGACGCATGAATGGGCCTTATTTTGATGGGAATTTTTTTTCCCCCTTTTTTTTTTTTTTTCTTTCTCTCGGTGTTCAAGGGTTTCTATTATGAAACTCATTGGGAGAGCATTTTAAATGTTAACAAGGCTATTACACTTTATTTTCCCCACATGCTTTTGGTTTGTGTAATATACCCCCCCCAAAAAAAAAATGATATAAGTATTGATCCCAAATTCCATTAGTCATAAAGCTGAACTACTTCATCTTAAAATTTGTCAGGGGTTGCTGCTTTCTGTTTAAAGGTTTGAACGTGTGATGCTTTAAGAATTCAGTATTATTGTCACTGAGTGCACACGCAAGTCTCTTTTCCTTTGTGTTTAAGTTTCCAAATGCAGGTTTTAACACTACATTCTTGCTCTGGCTCCTCTCATGCACGAGTTTGGGAAGGTTAGTGTGGTTAGCGATGTTTGTCACTTTTGAATGTCTTTCCACTGTATAATCGAAACTTAAAATGAGTGCGTATGTAATAAAACACTCAACTGTCAAAGTTTCATCAGTTTATTGGCACCACAACGGTATACAGTTATTTACAGAACGTGTTTTTCTCCGCATCTGTGTGTCAGGGTGTGACGGAGGACAGGTCGAGTGGAGACACTCTCCTGACGGGTGTGGTGTTGTTAGACAGCGGGTTGAAGACGCAGGGTAAAGACAGGTCTGTCGACGACGGCTCTCCTTGCTCTCGCACCGCAGAGATCTGTCTCAGCAGAGCCTTGCCTTCCTCTCGCGCCTGGAAGACAAGCATTTGCAAACATGTCTGACAGGTTACACTAATTATGCTTGCCGTTTTAAGCAACTGCAGAAATTATCAAACAACTACAAAGAGGAAATATTTAACAATAAACTAAAGTTTTTTTTGTTTGTTTTTTTTTCCCCCCAAATCTGGGATCCGTAGTCATTGCTGTAGGTTACATCCCAACCACAGATTCCTCAATCATGTTTATTCTGATCTACTGTCAAAATTCTAATCGAAACACACTTATAAACCTTTGTTCTGCTGTTAAACTACCTGTCCAAGATATGCTAACATGTTACTGACGTACCAACTTCTAAAAAAGAAAAGAAACATGTTAACATTCCAGAAGCATGCTAAAACTTTAATTTATTGTAAATATGCTAACAATGTTAACCAAATGCTAAATTGTGTTAACGGTGTTAATGTTAAAAACGTACATCAACTTCTAGAAAAATACTGACATGCCAGAAACGTCCTAAAACATGTCGGTGACAACTTATGCTAGCCAAGTGCTAAAACATGCTGGCAGCATACTATCAACTGCTAAAAAACATGCTTACAATTAAACCCCTTAAAATATACCAGCTACTTCTACAAAAAAAAAAAAGGTTAAAACCTGCTAGAAACATGTTTACTGCATAGTCAACAACAACAAAAAAAAGCTAAAACTTGCTGGCATCTGAAGTTCTAACAACATACTAAAAGATGCTAGAAACGTCAACAACCTTCTACCACATGCTAAAAACATGTAGTTATAGTCTTCTGATTTTACGATTGATTTAATGTTAATTAATCAGAAATAATATTTATAATGTAACATTTAAATATGTAATAAATGGATGGCAGTAGTTGTGAGTAAACTGATGAAGAGAAACTCACGTCGTTGTAATCGCAGCAGCGCTGAGCGCAGAGAGATGCCTCGTCGTACAGTTTGTTCTTGAAGTAGTACTGACCCAGATACCTGAGAGCG
>NW_015506922.1:0-242 GCF_001515645.1 Sinocyclocheilus grahami
AACTCCTGCTTCAGGATGCGGAATGGAGCTGGCAGGAGCACCACACGGAAGCGTTCACCAGACTTAAAGAACTCCTCACAAGTCCTTCTGTACTCCAGTACTTTGACGTGCACCAACCAGTGTTGTTATCTGCAGATACCTCTCAGCACGGCCTGGGTGCTGTCTGTCTCCAGAACAACAAACCAGTGGTGTTTGCTTCAAGAGCACTTACAGAGACTGAGTCACGCTACGCTCAGATAGAA
>NW_015506922.1:2068-3185 GCF_001515645.1 Sinocyclocheilus grahami
ATAAATAAATAAATTTACCAGCCTCCTGGCTGCAACGGGCATTTCTATTAATGACCAAAAGGGGGAGACGTGTCTCTTTCAGTCTTTCTCACAGAAACATTAGGAAGCAACTTAAACAGAGCTCACTTTTTAAAAATCTGAATGTGTGGCAAACATCGCTCAAATCTCTTAAGAAGCTCTAATGCACAGAAAACTCATTCCAAAGGTCTGACAGTGTTAGTGATAGTGGACGTTAATTTGACTCTCCATATCGCCTACACTTAGTTGCTGGCAGAGAGACGTCAACAAGAATCAAGGCTTTTTCTGCGGCTGTTGCTTAGATACGACATCTATGAGGAGCACCGGGCTCATCCGTTTGCATTCTCTTGCACTTCTGAGGCTTTTCAGATGGAATAAGCTCCATCGTTGTTAATTCCAGCTGAATCTCCTTTCATGTGTCTTTAATCATAATCTTCTGGAAATTATATTTATACCAAAAGTGCATGTAATGACAGTCTGATTATAAAAATATCATAATTAATTAATAATACAAAACAACTGCATTTGATTTATTAAACGGTGTTCCATTAGTTGATCTACTGTGTAGTTAGAGTTAATGATTTTAACAAAGCCCTACGTATTAAACTTTAGTGTGCAGTCTCACACTGTTTGACATGAATGATTCTTCAGTTCATGTGGCTTGTTGAAGAGGTGTGTTGTTACTTTACTAAGCAAACAATCTTACAATTTTCATCTGGCAGCCATCTGACCATGCCATAGCAACCACCAAAATCACCTACATACTGTAGCAACATGCTAAAAAAAAACTTAAATTGATTCAATATCAATTTGTTTGTAAATATATCAGTAAATTTCCAATTTTTCTCAACTGATGCTCAACTACCTTAACTAATAATGTACACACAGAGAACCATGCCAGTTGGTGCATTAATATATTTTTAAATTAGTAACCATTTATTTTAAGTTGCTTATTAGCATGCATATAGCATATTGTCTGTTTATTAGTACTTTGTTCAATATGTGTTTAAAGCACATATTAATGTCTTATTCTGAATGACTACATTTTAGATCTCTTAATCCTACATCATACCTAAACTTAACAACTACCTTACTAACT
>NW_015506922.1:3626-6883 GCF_001515645.1 Sinocyclocheilus grahami
TATATTGATAGAATTTGAAAGCTCAGACTTTGTTTCATATTAAACATATCAAAGCACAAAGCTTATTGCTATTATTGGATGTTGTAATGATAGTCCACTGTAGGCCAGCGTAGTGATGAATCCAAGTGCAGATTTATTTAAACAAAGTAATACAAAGATAATCCAAACAAACGAAGACTTGACTTGAACAGACTAGACTAGACTTGACTTAACATGAACAGACTAGACTCACCGACAGCAGGATAAATACATTCAATACATGACAAAGCACAAAGGCAACATGATGACTACTTATAGCGAACAATCAGGGTCACATGACAAGAACCAGCCAATGAGGAAAAACACATGACAGGAACATGAAACAAGGCAACATATCAAAATAAAAGACATGAAAACCTAAACCAGAAACAAAACCCAAAACAGACCTTACAGATTGCAGGTGCGCTGCAAATAATGTTTACTAAAGTTTTGTTCACACATAGACTAAAAGACAGAATCAATGTTGGTTCATCAAAATGAAGACTGTTTAAAAATTATTAGGCCTAATCGATCAACCCAGCCCAAGCAACCATATACATGTATCAACACCATGGCAACCACTTTCAAACCCTAGCACATTTTGCACAAACCTAGTGATGATGTCTGGATGTCTGGTTCTTTATACGCTAAAACATATTTGGTATAGAAAACTGCTAGTAAATTTCGCAAAACAATTCCAATAAATGGTAAATAACACACTGAATTAAAAAAAAAAAATTTTAAAGTAGAAGAACTGAAATATTAAAATATTTATTTTCTAAAATGTACTCCAACAATTTTTTTTTAATTACAACTACAACACACACACACACACACACACACACACACACACACACACACAGTAGCTTCATGACTCTTTCCTCTTATAGTTAATCTAATTAAGAATGTTTGAATAAAAATGCATTTGAATCTACGGTTGATAAAACTTTCAGAGATTTAATTCAATAATCATAATGTTTCCTCATTATATTGTTACTACAGCAATGTTTGTTTTTTTTAAGTTGCCCATATGATGTCATCCTAAACTTCCAGTAAAACATATCTTACTGATCTTGATGGATGGCAGCATGAATTCCTAAAACATAATCTTCAAAGGCTATTTTTACATGTGGTTTTCCATGGACGTTCAAATCGCACAAATAGCCTGAGAAATTCAGATGTGCTGTTACATAACCACCAAATGTCCAGTCCACGGCATGCTGGGTAATCTGATAATGCAATCAGATGAGCATTGCTTCTTCCCATTGTTTATCCACAAAACAGGAAGGGTCAGCCAAGATTCCTCCGTCTGACTTCAGTCCAGAATAAACAAACTCACATACAATTACAGCAATAAATCTCAATCAAAACACTCAGTCGCATTTATCTACTCTGTGCATTTAGTCGTCTGTACGAGATACTTAACATGCGAGAAAAAACTCCACAGAGAGCTTCAGTTATAGAGTATATTTTGGTCAGTCATGCACATTAAAGTACACAGATTATGTTCCCAGAGTAAGGAAAGGAAACAATGCATGACACTAAAGACACTTTTCATGCCCACACAGCCAATAATACTATGCATATATTCATCCTCCCATTGGATGACCAACACTACCTCGACCAGCATGTCACAGCTATACTGTCAAAGGCCTGTTCTAATATCTGACAGCGAGAACAAAATCATTCACAGAAAAAAAAACCACACAAAAGTATGGCAAGAAGTAAATCCCTACTGGCAGTCACTAAATATCGACTACAGTCATCGGTTTAAATAATAACCACGACATTTCCATCCTCCGTGTGGAGCAAGAACGCACATCTTTGGGCAATGCTGACTCTTTAACTGTTATAGCGTTTCCAGAATCCAGAGAGACAGAGGCTGATTAGACTGAGCCGCACCTCAGGCGGGACCCACAGTAAGACTTACAACAACACTTGAGCCCTCCGTTACAAATTTGGATCCATGAGGGAAGTGCTGATAGGGACCACCAACATGTTTAGCTGAAGCCAAAGCTTGGGGGAAGGGGGAGGTTATGTAATAAAACCCTCAAAGAAGACAAACAGACTCCAGAAGTTCAGGCCTATAGAGAGCGATCAGAACCAGTGCGAGGTCTCATATGCAAACTCTAAACTTTTAAACGAATTGGGAATTCTTCGATTAAGAATTCAAATTTTTTTATCCAATTAATATCCATGACTTTACCAAGATTTTTCCAGCCATTTGTGATTATTAAATAAAACTTTTCACAAATCACTCAAAACCCAATCAATAGAACAATTCAGACATCAAATATCACTATGGATTGCAACCAAGTTTTAGACCACAGAGCAATATCTAGATGAGAAAAAAAGTACACTACCATTCCAAAGTTTGAGGTCAGTGATATTTGTTAAATGTTTCTATTACATGGTTCCCTGGAATACTCGATTCTGATTGGTCAGTAGCAACATTCCGAGGTATGCTATTTCACGATAACAACCGTTGTCAATAGCAACGCAGTATAACACATGTTCATGCACTCTAAAAATGCTGGGTTGTTTCAACCCAACTTTGGGTCAAATATGGACTAACCCAACTTTTGGGTTAAAATTTAAATGGGTCATACGATGTTGCTAAAAAGAACATTATTTTGTGTATTTGGTGTAATGAAATGTGTTCAAAAAACACATTATTTTCCACATACTGTACATTATTGTTTCTCCTCTATGCCCCACCTTTCTGAAACTCGTCGATTTTTACAAAGCTCATCGGTCTGAAAAGCGAGGTGTGCTCTGATTGGCCAGCTATCCAGTGCTTTGTTATTGGCCGAATACCTCAAGTGTGTGACGGAAATGTTACGCCCCTCACCATACTGTGATGCCGTGTCCGGCCGGAGCGACGAGACAAAAACATTAAAACCCATTATAAATGAGGCATTCGTGGCATCCAGTGGGGACATAATTACGGATTATAATGACTTATACTGTCTTTTTACACGTTGCATCGCGCCGCGTGCATTTGTGATTGGAGAAATGACAAACAACAAGCACTACTCTACACTGCTCAAAACTCGTGTTTGAATCATCAGTGGCAAATCCTTTAAATATAAAAAATGTACTTACAGTCTGTGAGTCAGAACAGCCGGCATTGTAGTCTACTCTCACAGGATCAGTAAACAGTTCTCCATAAAATGTGCTGCACACATCTGAATAGTTGTAAATACAACTTAACCACTGATTTCTAGTCGTGTCCTCTT
>NW_015506922.1:7131-9686 GCF_001515645.1 Sinocyclocheilus grahami
ATCCGGCGATCCACAGCACGAAGTTGATGTATTTCCTCAGCGACCAGCACGGATCAGCTCTAGGCATGACGAAGTGGATATCGTCCTCTTTTGGAAGACCAAACAAAGTAGTTTCGCTTTCACAACGAAACACACAGCGTCTTCACGACATGGCGGCAGCAACAACAATACTACAGCGAGAATAAAAGTTACGCCTTCTCGTTATGCAAATCTTCCCACATCGTGACGTAGACATGTGGGGGCGTGTTAGAACGAGCTGTTTTAGGTAGGCCTGGTTGACTCTTAACTTTTATAAAGAATATCTCTTTGGATTTGAGACTTTAGTCTTTGCAACTTTACAGATCTTCTTTATGCACCAAGAGCTTGTAACACTTCAAAGAGAAAGGAAAAATTGAAATCGCATCATATTACTCCTTTTTATAAATTTACCCCAACGGTTGGGTTAGTCCATATTTCACCCAAAGTTGGGGTTGAAACAACCCAGCATTTTTTAGAGTGTACGGGTATTTGAGGCTGCTCGTTTCATTCAAACACAACTTGTGCCTCAGTTATTGACTGTATTTACTGTAAAAAAAGGAGGAATTGTGGAAAAGTATTCGTCTTGTTGCTACACTGTAATGGATTTAAGATATTAAAAAGGAAAGATTTAAAAAAACTTTCTTCTCAAATAACATTTTATGTCCTCGTCATCATTTATGTGGTGAAAATAACCTAATAATATGAAATAACCTAGAACACGGTCTAACACTTAATGGCTGTGCTGTCAATTCTTCGTCATTAGTTCGAAACCTAAATGTGCTATTTGATAGCAATCTTTCCTTTGAAAACCATGTTTCTACCATTTGTAAAACTGCATTTTTCCAATGTATCTACATTACGACCTATGCTCTCAATACCAAATGCAGAAACGTTAAATCATGCGTACATGACCTCAAGGTTAGATGCTTCACATCAGGGTACTGATCACCCTGTCGGAGTTTATTGTACATTATGTACATTATGCCTTACTAAATAAAGTCTATTATCCTCACCAAATCTGCATTCATTTGATTTATTAATCAAAAATACAGAACACGCATTAATATTGTAAAATATTATTACAATTTAAAATGTTTCCTATTTTAATAAATTTAAAAATGTAATTTATTCCTTTATCACTCCAGTATTCAGTGTCAGTTTTTTATTTATTTATTTAAATTAATAAAAATGTAAAAGAAAAAAAAAAAGAACAACAACAACAACAAAAAACTTTCCCCAACTAGTGAAAAGCACTTTCTATAGCACCAGTAAAACTATCACCAATATATGACTCCTCCACAGAGGACAGCTTGTGTCAGCTGCATTGATCGAGACTTTTGAGACACTATACAGGCAGGAAGTTGCCAGTCCCATGGGAAATTTGCCTTTGTGTCAGACACCCTGGGACATACTTCTGATTTACAGCAGGTCTCTGGCGCTCCACATCACAGCCGACAGAGGCAGTTATAGGAGAATCACTGACAAGATCAACTTACAGTAAACCAACGTGAATTTCCATGCTGATCCAGACTGGTTTATGCTGGTTTAGTACTAGTACCTGAATAGTCTTGCTGTTCATCAAAAAAAACAAAAAACAAACATGAAGTTAAAAGAAGAGCCAAAAAGTATGATCTGTCTAATGAAACTGGTTGACCAAACACTTCCTGCTAGCAATTTATGTATCAACCACTCGTTTAATATCTAATAAGAGTGTGTTGCCATTAAAAACCTGTTTAAATGATGATCAGCATTCAGCAAGCAGGATAATGCCATGCACTGAAAAGCATGACTAAGGAGATGATGACTAATGTAGTGTAAATAGGGATGACTGAATGGTTCAGGCAAGCTAGCAAAACCACTTTCGCACCAACCATATGGACAGAACTGTGATGTCCGATGCACTCAGGTCTGCACCAAAAGCATCTTAGAGTTTGATTAAAAAGAGGAAACCTAGCCTGAGGGTGTGTTTATGTGTGTTTGTTGTGTGCCGTACAAGTGCACATGGATGCTTCTGTGTTCTTGGCTGGACAAATTTAATTAAAGGGGTCATATGATGCGATTTCAAGTTTCCCTTTCTCTTTGGAGTGTTACAAGCTGATTGTGAATAGATAAGACCCCTGAAGTTGCAAAGACTAAAGTCTCAATACCAAAGAGATATTCTTTATCAAAGTTAAGACTCTGCCACGCCCCCCTAAAACGGCTCGTTCTAACACGCCCCCACATATCTACCTCACTATGTGGAAATATTAGCATAATGCCGCCCAAATGTTCACGCAAAGAAAGAAGGCGTGGTTTCAGTAACCGCAGTTAGTGTTGAAGCAGCATGTCAGGGAGATGCTGTGTGTTTCTAGGCGAAAGCAAAAGCACTTTATTTGGCCTTCCGAAAGTAGATGCATTTAGGAATCTTTAAGATTACTTACAACAGAACAGCAATGCATTTTATGGACGACCGTTTCGTGAACCTATAGGAGAGGAGGTAATTCTGACTTTGCTATGACAATCTGGCGCTTCTGAATCAGCGACTGTTTTGTTATTAG
>NW_015506922.1:10063-79478 GCF_001515645.1 Sinocyclocheilus grahami
CGGGGCATAGATGACCTACAATAATGTACAGTATTTGAAAAATAATGTGTTTTTTGAACATTAAAGCATGTCAACATATTCTGTTACACCAAATACACAAAATAATGATCTTTAAAAAAGCATCATATGACCCCTTTAAGTTCACACCAGAGCAGTGCACTCCCAAACCCCATGAAGAACCCAATCATACTTCTTACAGCTCCAGGCAGATGACCTCTCCAGACACAGAAAACATGTGTTAACACTTCTCTAGAATCCAGCTAATGAATCATTTCACGTTCTGTAACCTGAAACGACAATATTTTTATTTTCACTGTACTTTTGAAATAATAGAGTTTGGTATGAGACATTGTAATGTACACAACTCAAAACTTTGGCCTATAAGCATGAACTCCTGGCCAATTAACAGAATTGTAATTTCACTTTGTGTCCTTTTCAAAATCTATAGACATTCTTTTCATTGGATAACAAAAGATTTAATAATAAAGTGTAAACATTAATTAAATATAGCACAGTCAACAGTGAAAATGTACAAACATTAGTGTACATAATTTTTTCTATGATTAAATTGTATTAGTCTATATCAGGTGTGGCGAACGTCAGTCCTGGAGAGCCGCAGCCCTGCAGAGTTTTGCTTCAACCCTAATCAAACACACCTGAACAAGCTAATCAAGGCCTGAAGGGTTACTAGGAAGCTACAGGCAGGTGAGATTTTATTATGGTTGAAGCTGAACTCTGCAGGGCTGCGGCTCTCCAGGACTGGAGTTCGCCACCCCTGGTTTATATCAAAGCTCTGTCAATTTTTTTTTTTTTTTTTTTTTACTTAAAGATATAACAGCAAAAAAAGTCTGTTTAAAAAAAAAAGGTTCTTCCAAAAATGTAAATTCTGCCATCATTTACTGACCCTCATTTCGTTCCAAACCCATAAGACATTTGTTCCTCTTCAAAACATGAATTAAGTTATTTTTAATAAAAATAGAGAGATTTCTGTCAATCCACGGAAAGTCCAGGTAATCAAAACGTTTCAAGCTCCAAGAAGGTCATAAAAGCCTCATAAAAGTAATTCATATGAAGACATTTTGTTTTCACACAAATCAATCACATCGCTTCATAAAATTGGGATTATAAACCACTGGAGTCACATGGATTACTTTCACGATGCCTTTATGACCTTTTTTTGGAGCTTGAAAATGTTATTGCCTAGACATTCCACAGACGGACAAGAATCTCCTAAGTTTTCATAAAATATCTTCATTTGTGTTCCGAAGAAGAACAAAAGTTTTAAGGAGTTGAAACAAGAGGAAGTTGAGTAAAGGAACTATCCTTTGAAGGGCCAGAGAAGATGGAAAACACAGTTAAAACAATCTAATTATGTTTTTTTGTGTGGTGAAAGAACCCCAGACTAACACAATCAACTGCAGTTCAGAGGGAAATAAAATGCAATAGTGTAGAATATGGCTCCTTCTACACTATAATCACTGTTTATGACTTTTAATAACAATAGAACTTTCTGAACGGGACTCATGATGAATTCTCCAGATAATCATCAGCGGATCAGTGTGCAGCCCCTGCCTGACTTCAGAATGTCTGTGTGTGTAAGGTCAGAGATAAGAGATGATATTCTCACAGCAGGGAAGACGTGCCAGCTCTCAGGAATGTGTTCACTGGAGCAAAAGTCTCTGAGTGGCCACAGGCTGGCATACATGCCTCCTCCCCCACATAAACCCCCACCATCACACCAGCCGGGCATCAGGCCAGACATCTGGCACTTAAGCTCCCTCATACCTGCTGCCTGCCTTAGTCCTGCTGTGACCCTTGGCCCTCCACACGCACAAACATGCTCAGTCTCTAAACCCACTTAACCCTCAACACATGACCTACCATGATAGCTTAATGCTAACTGGCAGTTTGTGGAAAAACAGCAGCAAAGTATTATCAAATCTGAGTAATAAGACTAATGTGAACTTGCAAGGATCACGCAAAGAGATCAAAATAGCAACATGGTATGTGAATTATAATGTAGAAGCATTAAAATCACAAGAACTATTTGGATAAATATAATTCTGTTAGGAGCAATATCGTCAAAATGATTGACACTTTGCATACAGTTTGGATTGGCGGAATGGTACTGTTCTAGGTCAAATCTCCCCGCTCATCCATACAGCCTGTCATGAATGAGCAGGGAGAGCAGCAATAACCCCCAAACCACAAGCTGATGGCAAATCTGAAAGGAGAAACATGTTCTTCTGAAATAGCAGAGGCTGGAGCAGCATGCCCCTCACAGGAGGAGAGTAGCAGCAAATGGGTGCTCTTCTTTAATAAGTGGCTAAGAAGAGCAGCATGCCCCTTTAATGCAGTACCTGAAAAGATTAAGCGACAAGCATTTGGTCAATACCCGAAGTTTAAGCAACAAGCATGTTGCCCTTATCCAGATGATGTTGTTAGCATTTGAATATCAACCTTTAGTAGCGAAATTTACACACTGTGCGTTAAGTAACAATTATGTTACCGATATACTAGATAGCTTTAAGCAACAAGCATGCTGCTGTCTGAAACACAGCATGTTGGCAATAACAATCGGATAAGCTTAAAGAAACTAAATTTCCAATACTAGATGAGCCTTTAGCAGCAAGCCTGTTTCATCAATTAGATAGCCTTAAACAACAGCCTCTGCTGTGGTAAGTTTAACTGGGTACCAGAGTGTCGAAATACAACCAATAAGCCTATAGCAACAAGCATGTTACTGAACAACTAGCCTTAAACAACGAGCAATATTTGCCAATTCCCTGATAGCTTTAAGCAATGAGAATAAAAGAAGAAATGTAGCTTAGCTTTGTGAAGACATTCAGAGATGAATAAAGGGTAAAATATAGGCAGCTGTGATGTGGATGCTTGATCCCTTCTTGATATCTTACTCCTTCCAGCAGGGAAGGCAGATCTCGTGTAAACTGTTTTTGATGCAGTCACATTAGCACAACTTCACCAATGTCAATGATATATCACTGCGAGAAGCATCGCTCACTCAGGTTCCAATCTTGCAGCTCGTATCAATCAACGAACTGTCAACAGTCAATCAAACTGTGTGAGGAACAAACCCCTCTCGCAAAATTCCTTTGGAATTCACTGTCTAATTTTCTCCACAGCAAGCGATAAAGCTGCTGAATAATACAGAATAGACCTAATATAGGAATACCGTGATATGCGTCGTATTCCTGAGAGTCAGCTGATGCAAGCTTGACTCTCGTGACCTGCCAGAACTAACGCTATGCTTGATTTTTTGGATTATACTTAAAGCCAGATTTCATGTTCTCAACACATTTACTAACAGCTTGCGCTAGTGCAAACCCTCTTTTGGTGTTAAAAAAACTACTGTAAGGATTTAATAAAGACACAGTGAAAAATTTGTGATGAAAAAGAGTAGAGACAGTTATTTTTGTGGCTGACCTTATTGCATATGCATTTGTAGCAGAATATTTGGTCACACTTTAGTTCAGGGACCAATTCTCACTATTAACTAACTATAGGGCTGCAACAACTAATCGATAAAATAGATTATTATCGATTAAGAAAATCATCGACAACGATTCTCATTATCGATTAGTCGGGTCTGCCCTCAGTGGACGTCCAACTTCAGCTGGTTGCGTCAAATTACAGCACTGAATTACGCATTTCTATGGACAAAATGCATCTAAAAATAGTGGAGGAAACAGAATGAGATGCTGCGGGAGAGTTACGTGATCCAAGCTGCCCAAAACATGAGAATTCTTTATTTTAAGCTTTAAGCTAATGCATTAGCGTAATGGCTTGCCCTGTCAGGTGCTTTGAGAGATGATGCATGTGCGTCCTCAGCGCAAAAACCTTTAGTTTATGGTCATATCCTTATGTATAAATATCACAAATAAACGTGAGCATTTCCATTTTTGCATAACGGTCCGTGCTGACAGTCTGTGTTAAGTTTTAATCTTTACTGAATGAGCGTCAGACAGACGGAAAACAGAGACAATTAATAATCAGCGCAAAAACATTTACTGTGCTGAAATATCTTGGGCGACGTTTAAGGTCAATTAGATGTTCCACAAACCGGTACAAATTTACTTTTGTGCCTGAAGCAATACGTTTATGTAATAAATCTAGTTGATTTAGATGATTTGTTTAATGAATTAATTTTTTTGTTGTTGTTGTTTTTTTATTTTTTTATTTGGTGTATTTTAAATATATGTATGTGTGTGTTAAGTGTTGTATATGTGAAGTACCACGAAAGTCTGAATTAATTGCCGCAAGGGGATTAATAAAGCTCTAAACTAAAAAAAAAACAAAAAAACAATCTGTTGTTGAAAGTTAAATAAAGATTTAACGGTCAACATGCATTGCAAGTATTTTATGAGAGTAACAACTGTAAGGGGATAACAGCGTGTAATTTTCTGAATATAAATACCAGATGCTTCATAACCGCCTATTACAGGGTAAAGAAATGACAGAAAGACATGACCATGGTCAAAGTGAACGTGTGTTCCTGCAGAACATTACACTGAGTTTGTTATTTTATTCTTATTTATCATCTTTATTATTATTTTAATTTTTAATGCAAGATTTAAACTATATTCACTATATACAATGCTTAACAAATTTATTAAAACAAATTTATGTAAGGTTTTTAACAAATTATGGTTTGTGCCACTGCTGCTCTAAACTAACAGTATTGGTGATTACCAAAATAATTTTTTAGTTTTCTGTATTGGATAGTCCTCCAATATGCGTAAGCTCTTTAGTAACAGTAGTAGGCTATTAACAAATTATGGTTTGTGCCACTGCTGCTCTAAACTAACAGTATTGGTGATTACCAAAATAATTTTTTAGTTTTCTGTATTGGATAGTCCTCCAATATGCGTAAGCTCAATGCCAGCAAGAATGCAAGCTGTTATGAAGGGCATAGGAGGTCATTTTTTGTTATGTGAATAAATGCTATTTAGTTGTTTAAGTTTATTTGTCCAATAAATGACAATAAATTTTTTTGATTTAAACAATTTTTTGACAGATTCCTAAAATATGTTTTCTCTTTATTATGGCAGGTGGTCTAATAAATTGTTAAGCACTGTATGTTTTCATAGCATTCAGTTGGCACGTTTGTTTGAAGGACATAAGGCAGAATGTGGAATAGTGTGTTTTTTGTCAATAATTAAAAAAAAAACTTTTTAAAAAGTCGATTAATCGAAGAAAAAATAAATAAATAATAATCGACCAACTAATCGAATATCAAAATAATCGTTAGTTGCAGCCCTAACTAACTATTAACTATGACTTATGTCTCAATAAACTCCTAATTTGCTGCTGATTAATAGTTAGTAGGTAGTTGTTCAGTTTAGGTATGATGTAGGATTAAGGGATCTAAAATATGCTCATGCAGAATAAGGTATCAGTATGTGTTTTAAAAGTACTAATAAACAGCCAATATGCTAGTAATATGCATGCTAATAAGCAACTAGTTAATAGTAAGAACTGTCCCTAAACTAAAGTGTTACCGAATATTTAAATAAATCATTCAAGGTGATTTACTAAGGATTGTGGTAGTCAATTTACTTGTATTTGCACCATTATTTAACACCCAAATACCAACACCCAAAAGCATGTCTTAACCCATTTTGTGCTTGTGTTGTTAGTAGATTACACGCACCTGATTATCATCGGCTCTGCTTGTTTGCAACCCTATGCTAATTTGATTGCTAATTTGATTAGTAGTTTGCGTTGGTCATTGTGGAAATGAGGTGGCTGTGTTTTTTAATTTGTGCACTGTGAGTAGATCACCTGCAGAACTTTCCACCTCTATCAGTGCTTTTATGGGATTGCTGTCACACACATTTGCCCTGTTTAGTAAATCTGGCCTTTAGGATTTTCTCTACGGGCCAGTGGTTGCAGTATTTACTTGCCTTGACAAACAAACAAACAAAAAAATTAAATTTTTAAATTTTTAATTTTTAATTTTGATACCACAGCAAAAACTACCAGTCTAATAAATATAAAGTTCAAACATTAAAGATAAGTAAATAGTTAGTGATAAAATAAGAACAATATACAAGCAATAGCACAAATAAATACTATAGAATAGACCACAGACACAAAAGAAATAAACAGTGCTTTAGGTTTTCAGGTTTAAGAGTAGTATTCAATGTAAGAAATACTACAGAAATTGAATAACATTATCAAATATAAAATAACATTGCATAGTCTTCACTGTATAAATTAAATAAGTGACTTTGCAACTACATGTCAACTACCAGTCATTAGAATAGTAGTAGAATGTCTGCTAACACTTTGCTCATGTTTAACAATAAGAATGCAGACAGCAGCAGGCAAACTAGGCTGCTGTCACTTTAAGACCTAATTCACAGATCCAATATATTGACACATATCTGATTTTCTTAAGACATAACTGACTGTTTGCCAAGACTGGGATTTTGATATATTTTGTTTGTATTTGTCTGACATGAAAGAAAACTCTGAGAATGTCTGAAAGGTGGCTTTTTCTGTGTACTTTGGGTTTATTTAGCTGGTAAGTAGCCATGTCATGACAAAATAAAATCTTTCAGGATGATACAAAACTTGTTGTCATTACCCTGCTGAGATTTTTTGTCTATCCTTTTCTGGGATGTTCCCAATGCATGTGGGATGCTGACCTGTGACGTGGAGTCTGTCTCCGCTGACCTCGATCTTGAGGAAGAGTCTTCCTCTGCGTTCGGTGTGGTCGGTCCCGCACAGACTTGGCACATTCATCACACACTGTTTATGAACGTTCATGTCACAGGCTGAGAACAAGAGAGAGAAACATCTATAAATGCTACAGGATTACACACATTAAAGTCAATATAAAATGACATTCACAACCCAGTTTACTTCCATGGTCTATTCAACAAAACAGGACAGTCAGTGTACAGTGGTGTGAAAAAGTGTTGGCCCCCTTCCTGATTTCTTATTTTTTTGCTTTTTTGTCACACTTTAATGTTTCAGATCATCAAAAAAAATGTAAATATTAGTCAAAGATAACACAAGTGAACACAACATGCAGTTTTTAAATGAAGGTTTTTATAATTAAGGGAAAACAAAATCCAAAACTACATGGCCCTGTGTGAAGAAGTGTTTGCCCCCCTGTTAAAACTGTGGTTTATCACTCTCAGGGCTTGATTTTATATACTGGGAATTGATTTAATTGTAATAAGTTGTCTATATCCACAAGAGTCATGTAAGTGTTCTCGTTGTGGCTTTATAAAATCAAGCACTCATGGTCGTAGAAAGTCCAAAACAGCCCATAGAAGTAATAACTTATGATGTGCCAGGAAATCCCTAATATGGATAAAGGTATCTTGCTATCGTTGTAGCCAGAGTCGGCAACCCATACAACTGGCCATTTATGTTTCTAGAGGTAGCCTCGGTGGAAATGGCTTTTGGGTAGGGTCCCCCTTGGTAGAACTTGTCTTTAGGATAAATTGCATTCCGCTATAATGCAGTGCTAATTGACAAAGTATTTATTACAGTATATAAACTGCCTTATTCTGTGATAAAAATGAAACTATGTTTGTAGTTTATAAACCAATCATAAAATTGTCATTAGGAAAATATAGGAAAACATATTATAGAATACAAATTATTGGTTATTGCCAGCAGTGTATTTGATTTCTTAGCCAATTAAAAGTAAGAGATAAGACAAAATAAAACCTGTCAATAAGACAAAAGTCAGTAAAAAATGGTATTACATTTGACATTTCTGTCCCCCTCACTTCTGAAATGATGGCTATAGGCCCCTGGAAGCCATACATAGACCGCAAACTAGAACAGTTTAGGATGTAAGACTGGTTGTCACAAAAACATGATTTTTCAAATAAATATTTGTAAGAATGTGTGCATATGTGCATATGTGCATCATTATGTCTTATCCACATCCGCTTTATGTTTGTAGGAACAAAGTGTTTTCATCGTGTAAAGATCTGTTGTGTTGACTTTTTTTCTTTTGAATAACATCCACTGATGAATTGTTCACATAAGACATTGAATTTGTATTTTAAAGGTGAACATGATGAATTTCATGTTAACAACAAGCATGTTTGTGCACAAGCAGCAGAGTGTTTTTTACAGGGGGCTTCACTTGGAAAGGTGTATCAATATGGCTTTTGCTGTTGGACAGCAGAACCAGGCCGATGGCAGAGAAAGTGTGTGTGTAACATGCTGAGGCTGAAGTTGATATGTGGAGACAGAAAATCTCTGTGGTGTGTCATCTCAGAGAGGTGTGGATGAGCAGATTGCATGAATGTAATTACAAACATGCTGCTATTCCCACATAAATTACTTCAATCTGTTCTCGTTCAAATCTGTGATAACATTCCCATTAGAGCCAGAGCGCTCAAGAGAAACAGGAATGTTCTGGTTCAAAGAAAGGAGGCATCTATACAAAATATAAGTCTAAGCACATTTGACCTCATTATGGATGAGAAAAGCAGAAACAGATTAATTGTGTAGAGCTGGGGCAGGAGCTGCCCTTTCACACTGATCTGAAGCCAGTTCTTTTTTATTTTGTTTCAGGTTTCATCAAGATTTGGTTAAGAGAAGATGGTCATGCGTGATTGCAAAAGGGCATGATGAGAGGTTCTCACTCACTGTCGCATTTCATCCCCTGGTGGATGAGGCCGTACAGCAGTGATCCGCAGTGGTCGCAGAAGGTGGGACTGCCGTAGCTGTGGATCTTGAACTTGTGCTTGCTTCTGGGATCCTGCAGAAAAGTGGAAAAGAGAGGAATCATTCGCAGTTGGACTAATGAAACAATTCACGGAGCAACTGATGCAAACTATGTGCTACAATAGAGTGCTGCAGGGATGATGATGATTTTAGGAGGCCAAAACCCGGAAATGAGACAGCATGTTAGCACTTTCGGTTCTATATAGTCCTGAAGTTGATAGTTTTTTTTTTTTTTTTGGTTAAATGCCTGAAATAAGGTCTGTGGTGAACACAAGCTTAAGCTATTCTCACATTTTGTTCTATGACATAAAGTATTAGTAATACCCCACTCTTTTACTTTTCTTGAAAAAGGCGTTTCTCACTCTTGAAAACTATAAACTAAAAAACTAAAAAATTACTGGCATAATTTAAATACAGTGCAAACAACTTTTAGGGAAATTTTAATTAAGGTTTTACAGAAAAACACTGTATTTGTTTTACAGGTATCTCCTGAATTATTGCGATCACACACCTTCACTATGAAATAAAATTATTTTAAAAAAAAAATAACGGTCAAATGACTGGCAAATAATAATGGTAAAATTAAAGTAAAATATCAATTTAAATAAAGTGCAAAAATGTGTACAGAAAATTTAATTAAACATTTTACAGAGAAATGCAGTTATTTTACAGGATTTTCCTGAATTATTTCATTGTTAAATGTAAATTTATCACAATCAGTGGTTTGCTAGCTCAAAGTTTGAGGGGAAAAAAACACATATATATATAAAACATGTAAGATTCAGAAACTTTTGTTGTGCAAAGGCCTTATTTTCTGCAGTAATTGAAAAGTCAATGAAAGGAACCAGGGTGACGCTAACTTCCTGGCTGACCTACAGAATACATCACTTCCGCACTCTATGGCAAGACCTGGGCAAAACTGCCAAATACAGTCTGATTGGATGCTTAATGCAACATCCAGGAGACATGGTGCACATGGCTTATCAGTCCACCAAGAAACTTGCTCTCAGAATGCTACAAAAAAGCATTTCTGAGGAAGAAACTAATTAGGATTTTTATATTTCCTGGATAAAGTGTGACTGCTGCTTGCTGGTGCTAAACTTGCTGTTGTGGGTGGTTGCTTTTTCCACTCATTTTATCACATGCTTGGTTAAAATTGTAAGTATGAGCAATAATACTGTCCAGAGGTGGGACCAAGTCATTGTTTTGCAAGTCACAAGTAAGTCTCGAGTCTTTGCATTCAAGTCTCGAGTCAAGTCCCGAGTCAAGATAGGCAAGTCCTCAACTTTAAGATTCAAGTCTTAAACAAGTCATTAATGTTTGATATGTTTATAATGTGTATAATGATATGTTTGACATAGTTCAATTTCATGTGAGATGGGTGCCCTTAGTAAAACTACTCAAGTTCAATTTAGGGATTGTGCCAATATAGGCACAATAAGCAGAGAAAAAAAACTATTTTATTAGTAACAGAATAGCAAAGACAACACAATTTCATAGAAAACAACAGCTGCAACATTTGCATGTGTGCATAAGAATATATGCTTCTTGGTGTTATATCGAAGCCAATGGGACATTATTTGGAACCTCAATGAAACAGATTTAAAAATATGTGAGCGGAAACGCAGAAAGAACTGCTTTGAAAGAACTAGAAGAAATAACTGCAAGCATACTTTGCAAGTGAGAGGAAACATGCAATATGGATGCAGACAAACTCATGAAGACAATCATTCAAAAATGTTGTGCTACCATCCTTTATAACTAAGAGTAACAAAGACAAAATCATTTAAAAGAAAAAATGTTTTACGTTAAATGTTACGTTTATAATATGCATAGTTGATCGCTACATTTAGGGGCTATGTGCGCTATAGGCCTCAGACTGATTTACAACACGTGAATTCATTCATTTATCCTGAAAGAAATGGAAGTGACATGAGTGCCTGGTGAAGAGGGAGAAACATATTTTATAGTTATATATACACAATACTCATTTTGTGAAAGAAACACTTCTTCAAATTATATTTTAAATGATCATTAGGCCTATTGCCGCTTGCTCACAACCTCAATGAAACAGATTTAAAAATATGTGAGCGGAAACGCAGAAAGAACTGCTTTGAAAGAACTAGAAGAAATAACTGCAAGCATACTTTGCAAGTGAGAGGAAACATGCAATATGGATGCAGACAAACTCATGAAGACAATCATTCAAAAATGTTGTGCTACCATCCTTTATAACTAAGAGTAACAAAGACAAAATCATTTAAAAGAAAAAATGTTTTACGTTAAATGTTACGTTTATAATATGCATAGTTGATCGCTACATTTAGGGGCTATGTGCGCTATAGGCCTCAGACTGATTTACAACACGTGAATTCATTCATTTATCCTGAAAGAAATGGAAGTGACATGAGTGCCTGGTGAAGAGGGAGAAACATATTTTATAGTTATATATACACAATACTCATTTTGTGAAAGAAACACTTCTTCAAATTATATTTTAAATGATCATTAGGCCTATTGCCACTTGCCCACTTCAGACATTAGGCCTAATGTGCATTTTTCTTCTTCAAATTATAGCTGAATGGTTTGCAATGATTAATTTTAAATCTAGATTAAATCAAGGTTTATCTAATAATTCTGTTGCACCAAACTTTAAACCTTTAAAAATAAGCAGGTTTACATTTTAACCCATCATTTTGATCCTGGATTAGGGATGTTAATTTTAAACCGTTTAATTTTGACCGATTAATACAATCAGTTAAACGGTTTAAAAAGTCATTTAATTATAAATTTTTTTCAGTAATTTACCAAAATATTTAAAAAGGTTTGCTGCATGGTTAAAATACGCTACGCGTATAAAAAAAATTGTTTTTTAGGGGGAAAAAACATAAGTCGCGTATAAGTCGCATTTTATTGTTTCGTTCAGAAATGCCGACGTGAAATGTTTACAAACATTATAATAAACACTGTAAACATAGCTAGGCTATTTTAGTTCCCCTCACTCCACAACAAATCCTTTCAATTAACAGTATTTAGAAAAGAACGAGAATTAAAAATATAAGAAGCTATAGCAATATAAACGACAAGCCAAAACTAATTAATTAATATAGCCTAGCTATATCTAGCTTTATTATGTTTTTCTCCTCTCGCAGAAGCGCTGCAGGTGCGTGATGTGATGTATATGAATCCTCATGTTCTGTTGTTTGCTGCTTTTTGCGCATGTAAAATGAATCCCCGGAAAACAAATGCTAGTATAGGTCACAGACACTTATCCTTTTTAATTTAATTCAATTCTAATTTAAAATAATCATGTCGGTTAACGGTTAACAATCGGTTAACGAGCGTTGGTTGTCGGTTAGGAAAAATAACCGTAATGAACATCCCTATCCTGGATTTAAGTTATATTTAAGATTAACTTTAATCCTGTTGCACCATTAACTTTAAACTCAGATTTAAATCTCGATTATGGATTAACTTTAAACTTAATGGAAGTTTAAATAAAATAAAATGCACATGCAATTAAAATATGTAATTGATCGAACAAAAACAGTGGAGATCTGACAAAAACAGGTCTCAGAGGTGTTTATTACAAATAAAAATGAAAATTAAAGCACATTGAGTTGGCAGAGTGTGAGGGTCGTGGCGGGATGCGGATCCGTCACTCATGGTGCACCTCGGTGTCGGACAAACAGAAGAAGTGAGGAATATTTAACAGCAGCGGTCACGGTGATGATGAGGCGAGCACCTGTGAAGTGATCGCGGCCGCGCCTCTTGTTTCTTATGCCTGCTCCGTGTGTCTGCTGGCCGACGATCAAAAGGACAGGGCAGCGCTTTTCACGAACAGAGATCGCTACTAGACAAATCATGTAATGTTTTTTTTTTCTTATATCGGTTCTTTTGTCGTAAGTTGTGCTATTACTCCATTAATTTATATTAGCCTATATATCCAGCGCTCCCTGAACGCAGTCTCTGGCTTATTGCCAGTCAAGCGCAAGTACGCTGCAGGGACGCGTCTATAACGACTTTGATCTGATAATAAAGTCTTTCCAAGTCACAGGGCTCAAGTCCAAGTCAAGTCTCGAGTCATTGCTGTCAAAGTCTAAGTCGAGTCTCAAGTCTTCTTTAATTATATCGAGTCGCAAGTCATCAAATTTGGGACTCGAGTCTGAGTCAAGTCTCGAGTCATTGCTGTCAAAGTCTAAGTCGAGTCTCAAGTCTTCTTTAATTATATCGAGTCGCAAGTCATCAAATTTGGGACTCGAGTCTGAGTCAAGTCTCGAGTCATATGACTTGAGTCCACACCCCTGATAATGTCAGAGTTTGAACCTTGTTTTCTGTGTTTTTCTGTTTTCCTGCTGTCACGGGTGCACTGCTGAGCGGACTGAGGAGCAAGGAACGGAGAGAGACGAGGAGTACATTAATCCAAATGGGTTTAATCAACACATGGAACACTCACGCTATACATGACATGAACAATATCGGACACTGGAGCACACACAGGGAACACCATTTATACACATAGGAGGAGGGGATGACGAGACACACCTGGGAGCAATGCGACATCAAGGGAAACACCTGGGACAAATTAACTTAACCAATCAGGACAGGAACAGGAAACTAACCAAATAAGGGCAGGGGAAGGCACATGGGGAGCAAGACACCCACAAAACATGGAACAGAGTCTGACATAACGCCCCCCTCCGGAAGGCGTGTCCTCACGCCATATAACATCCAATGGGGAGGGGGTGTGGGCACTCTGGAGGTCCCTCAGGACAGACATGGGACAGTGGGCCTCCAGAGCGGTACCCGTTCGGCGGATCCAGAGCCTCGGGAGGCCATGGCGGATCATGGGGACTCGGGATGCCATGATGGAGCAGGTAGTTTAGGAGGCCATGGCGGAGCCGCCTCCGAGGCCGCAGCCCCAGCTTCGGCCTCTACGGCTGGAGCCATAGTACCCACCCCCCCAAAAAAAATACTTGGAGAAATGTAGGGGGTTGTATTTGGGGCCTGGAGCCCTCCCTGGGCTGAACGGGGGGTCAGGAGCCCTCCCTGGGCTTAACCGGGGAACAGGAGCCCTCCCTGGGCTTAACCGGAGAACAGGGTAGCGCTTACGTGGTGCTGGCACTGGAGGGCGCTCTGGAGGAGCCGGCACAGCTAAGCGCATTCGAGGAGCTGGGACTGGAGTGAGTTTTGGGGCTAGAGCCAACACTGGAGCGAGCTCTGGGGCTGGAGCCGACACTGGAGCGAGCTCTGGGGCTGGAGCCGACACTGGAGCGAGCTCTGGGGCTGGAGCCGACACTGGAGCGAGCTTTGGGCTTGCCACATGATCATCCGTGGGGCTTGCCACACTAACGTCCTTCGGGCTTGCCACACTAACGACCTTTCGGCTTGCCACATTAACTGCCGGCTGACCTGGGGAAGCCGCGGATGGCGGCGGACTGGTTCTGGCTCGGGACCGGACCCTCCCCAGACTCCGGAAAACTGTGCTTTCACACAAGTCCAGTGGTGTCTGGGAGGTCTATGGGGCGATGGTAGTTGGCCCCGAGCCAGAACAGCTGATTGAGGACGGCGTCCCCTAACGCCGTCACCTCAGCGAGCTTGCAGAACTCCCTGGCATACTCGTAGAAGGGGAGATCGAGGAGAGCTAGGGCAGCGACGCGAGCGGCAATTTCCATCGCCGCGGGGGGGAAAAAACCAGGAAACAAAAACTGTCAAAAATGCAGGGAAAAACAAACGCGAGGAAAAAGTCGCCGTTCACTTTCAGTTTTGGTCCAGTATTCTGTCACAGGTGCACTGCTGAGCGGACTTAGGAGCAAGGAACGGAGAGAGATGAGGAGTACATTAATCCAAATGGGTTTAATCAACGCTATACATGACATGAACAATACCGGACGCTGGAGCACACACAGGGAACACCATTTATACACACAGGAGGAGGGGATGACGAGACACACCTGGGAGCAATGAGACATCAAGGGAAACACCTGAGACATATGAACTTAACCAATCAGGACAGGAACAGGAAACTAACCAAATAAGGGCATGGGAAGGCACATGGGGAGCAAGACACCCACAAAACATGGAACAGAGTCTGACACCTGCCTTGTTTCAGTTCCTTGACCTAGTTTTCCTTAATTCCCTTGATTAGTTCATTCAGTTCACCTGTGTTATTTAATTAAGTCATTTAGTCCCTCTCTTGTCTGTGTATTTAAGCCATGGAGGATTATGACGAGGGCATGTAGGAAAGCCCCCACTGTGCCACTGCTGAGGGTGAGCTGCAGTTGGACTGAGAGGATTTAAAATATTTTTATTCTGACATACCTCCTCTCCTGTCTTCTGAACTCTCTGCCTGTCCCGATACAGCCAAGGAGGCCATTTATAAACTGTCCGTCTATACTGAAATGATCATGGAGGTCATACCCAAACTGTTTGTCTGCCTGGAACTGTCTATCTGCCCAGAACTCTGTCTGTCCTGTCATGACCGCTCCGCTCCCACGGCTCTCGGCCCCGCCCCACTCGTCACAGTTATCCTGTGTGTTAGAACCTCCTCATCTTGTGGATTACCATTAAAAGGATTTGTTTATATGATCTTCGTTATCGTCTACATCATCTTCCTAGCAGCAGCATGACAAGTACTAATGATGCTTGACTTAGCAAACAGCACTGATAATCAAAATCTTCTATATGCCTCATTGAAATTGGGAGGAGAATTCCAAGGTGACCGTCAACTGCTAACCAAAAGCAACAAAAGCAGTTACCTAACAGAGGCTGATCGTGACAGCAGGTCAAATGCTTTGCTGCAGTTTCTGTCCAGAAGCAGGAAGTTAATCATAAGTCTGCAGGGTTATTTCACTGGGCCATGCAAATAGGGCAACCAATGAATCTGTCTCTGAGTGGTCTGAAATGAATGAGAATGTGAATGTAGTTGAGGGGTCTCAAGCTTTCCCATAACTGAACCATTAATCTGACATTAATAAAGAGCTGTCAGACTCTGGTCTAACTGCACATCAGAACTGCAAGGGAATGCTGAGTCATGCATGACTGTTAGGAAGAGTTTCTATTTCTATACCAGCAAATAAACATTAGCTGTAGTTGGACAACACAACATAAAATGCTATGGCTAACTCTTTCCCCTCCTGCATTTTTTTTTTTTTTTAAGTTGCCATTTTGAACAAAAAGCGGAGAAAATTATGTAATACTACGTCCAGACTGGATTCAGAACAATGTTCAAAACATTAGATGGAGAGGATCATGTCCACCAATATCCCCAAAACTTGTACTGTCCTATACCACTTCCTGGGTTGAGCAGTTTTGATTTATATGATCGCGTTATTTTACACATAAATCTGCTTACATACGTGGTCACTTATTTCTGCTTCTTCTTCGCCTGTGTTTTGATAAGGAGATTCTGTACTCTTATAGATGATGTATAATAGCGCCCCCTACCGTATAACTGTGAAAACATGGAAAGGCAGGGAAAGAGTTAAGGGTTGACCCTTGAAACCTTAAGCTTCACAAATCAGCCATGGTAGGTACACTTACAAGGTACATTCATGGACCAATCACAGACAGAATCAGGGTTGGTTGTGCACAAAAAATGGAAAAAGGTGAGACTGATGGGCTCTATTCTGATTAGCTAGCTTTGAGTCAGGTCGCACGGATTTATATCAGTCCACCGGGAAAAAAGCCATGTTTACAAGTTCCCAGGCTGCTAATAAGCAATTCTGACAAAGAACTACAAGTTCACAAGGTTTATGGCATTGAATATTTGAAAGAGATTTCACAGTTTCTTTGAGGTATTAATTAGCCTTGGGATAAACTGGATATCCTTGAGTCCAACAGTATTCGTCTTTGTTTTCAGAGTCTGTGAAGGAGTATTATTACCCATTATTATACAGAATGCTGCACTATTATTATATAAAATAGTTGCCATGCACTTTGCTGCACATCTATTATTTCTGGTATTGCTGAACTTATCTCAGAATTATCTGTCCCCCAACATCAGATAAAAATAAAAGATGATCACTGAATGTAAGATTTGACTGTTCCTTCTTCTTTAACGATGATCACTGCTCAGTTGGTTTGTCAGACAGTTTGTTGGCTATATTATTTACTATGTGGTCATTTTACATGCAAGTCAGAACGTTGCTGTGTCAAAATCTGCCTACTTGCATTCTACCCATATTATATACTACTACATATATTTATACTATTCAGAACATTTTTTTTTTTTGCCCACTCAAACCAAATGTAATACCCACTATACAATATGTGATTTCAGACACAGCTAACTTCTTCCTGTCTAAATCCTGGCCAGGATGACCTGCAAAGTGCAAAAGAGTTCAAGTCAACAGTCAAAATCCTAGCTATGCAACACTAGGCATTACATACATTATAGTACTATGCACTATAGTAAATATACATAACTAGAACTAAAGCAGAAATGCAGTGTAATAATTCTCAGTCCAGGCATTGCGGTTTCTGAAGAGCAGAAAATGAGTAGCTGTGTTCAGATCCACCTTGTGTAGTGTGCTATTTCCTCCAGAAAGCTTTTGTCACCCTGTCTAAGTACTAATTGAAAAGGCCAGAGTGCAAGCAAAGCAAAGCAGATGCAGCATGTGATGAAAACAAACAGTGGACAGACCCCAATAAACCCTGTGATTGGCACAGAATGAGTCACTGAAACGCTCTAATTAGTACCTTGTTATCTTAAATAGCATTTGAACAATTTTTTTCCCACTGTTGCTGGCTAGTCTCAAGCTGCTGCGACAGAATTATGGCACAGAATTAACTACTGATGGCTGCATCCCAATTTCCATACTTCTACTATGCACTAAACATATTTACTTTGCTGGTAATGGGAGAGGACATAGTTCTGAGCAGATGGTGAAACAGTGAACCAGTACTGGGATACACTACTATGAATATGATACCACCTCTTTTTTATGTACTGCTACCTATTACTTTAAAATTGCAACAAGTCTACATGTAACTGTATTTGGAATGTCAGCTGAAAAGTAAAGTCGTTTAAAAGACAAACATTTTTACCTTTTAGAATAAAGTGCATAAATCTGCATCGGCTTCACATTCTTTACATCTTTGTGTAAATGAAAAAAGTTGAAAAAGTGGCAAGCTGTAGCTTTGTTCCCCAATTTTGTTAGTTATATCTATTAACTTTGAGATCATTTATATGCTAGTGTACTTCATAAGCGTTAAAATTATTTTCAGATTAATTTAAAATCTACAGTATCTTAGACACAGGAAAATCATGATGTCACAAAAAGACATCTGACAGTTTTCCAATCAAGTGCATTCTTGAATCATTCCCCTAAAAGTAGTCATGAAACAGAAATTGTTGTCATCTTTTCTTCATTGCTGTGATATATAGTGGAATGACTATTTATTATTTTTTTCGTCCTTGAGAAAAAATTTAGGACTTGATTTCATCTATCAAGAATTGATAGGTTTAGACTGTTTTTGTTTGCTAACGTAATTGCTGCAATCTCATGTGAGGGACCAACCCGATCTCACAGGATAACTATTTTATGAGGTTTATTTAGTATGAATATGCACAATGTGAGTCGTACAAAAACTTGAAGGTCTACCCCTAACCCCAACCCTAAATATAACCGTCATTGGGGTGTTAGTCTAAGCCTCAGATATCACGCCCATGGAACGTTGGCTGAACGTTTGATGCATATGGCACACAAAATTGGAAACACTTGGAGTTTCAAAGTTGTCATCGGATTGGCTGAATTATACAGGATTTCTGGGAGACATGTGTGTGGCGTTTTTTAACATTCCACCTGGAAACAAAGATGCCTTGTCGTCAAACCCCCTCATGGTAGAAGAAAGCCATTTTGTTTACAACGGTGACGATGAGCGCTTATCAGGAACAGCTAAATGCTGGATTTTCAAAAGTATGTGAAATGTGTAAAGTTCATGGATTAGACTCTTTAAAATAAATCCAAGAGTTTTACACATCGGTCTGTTATTTTGGGGACATTTCCACACCCCTAAACATGACGCGGCACAAAACAAAACAGGATTGGTTGCTTTACCTCTTGGGCGGTCCTTGGCCATTCAAAGCGGCCAAGGTTACCAGACCTTCTGCCATCAGTCTGAAGGTCTGGCTATGCGAGACTACCGGGGCGTAAGCAGATTGTACAAAAATGTATGAATGAGAGGTATTAATTGATCAAATTAGCATCAATTTGAAAAAATGTAAAAGAGTTACAAATTACCAAGAAATTGTGTTGGAGTAAGAGGTACAGTAGATGGAGAGAAGGCATTATTGCTCAGTGCTAACAGATAATATGTCCAACTTTATGGGTCAATCTGAAATACGTCAACACATTGTGGAAAACTGCGCTCCTCAACTCAAGTTCACAGGGACTAGAAATTAATAAATAATTTTAAAAGAAGCCTTTAAACTGCATTCAAAACAAAGCAATTGCCAGTTGTTGTTTTTTAATGCATCCGGCCAATCGAGTTAAAAATGGCATTGGACAGTTCATCATGCGGGAGCAACGGTGAACTTTCAAACTCCATATCTTCGAGGTTATTAGAGGCCTGCACCTCTCTTTCATCTCCGCGGTCTGTTCCTCTCATGTTTATCCTCATTTTCCCGACATTCATTCATCCTGTGTGTTCTGTCTCTGCTCATGCCATTTGTGATATAATCAGCTTTACAGCTGTCGAGTGAATCAGTCACAGATTAAAATAAATGCTCATCTTCTGCTTCAGTCTTTTTTCTCCTGGGATGAACCGAGGATCGAAGGACAGGTCAGTCAGTGTGTGTGTGTGTGTGTGTTTTCGCCGCAGGTGCCTGTGTGTGTGCACGTAGCCAACGGTGCATATGACCTTTTATTCCTGGTCAGCGCAGTTCCACATTTCCACACTTGCCCTTTTTTCCATGGCTAGTGTCCACAGCTCAGTGTGAAAGCCAAAGACACCGAACAGGACAAAAGACAGCTCACTACCTCCATCATCAATCACATCCGAAGCACCTCTGATGAGGAAAGTCAAAGCAGGAACTCCAGCAGAAGGACATTTCAGAGAATATTCAAGACTGTTTCCTATAGAGAATAGGCCCATTATATATGTGTGTGATACCGTGAACCTGTGATTATGGCTATGTTCAGACTGTAAGCAAATTGGATTTTTTTCTCAAATCAGATCTTTTCAGGCAGACTGCCCGCACTAGTAATTAATTGCAAGTGATCAAATCCGACATGCGTGTTCAGACATAACCAACTTATCAGCATGGGTTGCTTTGTTTAACGGATGCAGCATAAGTGGACGTGCATCAACTCGATCTCCAAATAAGCACCTGTCGATTTGGGGGGCGGAACTCCTTTGTCGCACAAGAAGAACTCTGTGACGGTGGAGACTGGTATTGTCAGACTTTTGGACCTGTTACTCGTGCCTCCTGCGTGGTTCAGCAGCGTGATGTGACAGGTATATATTGTGATGTTTCATGCTGTAGTCACAGCCACGGATGTCACAGCCATGAATATTCATTTCCGTCACAGGTTTTGACGTTATCATTGTGTGTTACGTTAAGAGTGATGCAGATATACAGAAAAAAAATTGCTGACAGTCTGAACAAGGCCTATGACCCCAATGTACATTAGGGGTGTTTGACATTTATCATCTCTGATAATATTGCAATTGTTGTTTTAATAACGTGGAAGCTCACATTATTGTGTATGTCACTTACTTTGGAAAAAAAAAAAAAGGTCTTGAAAGGGCACACTTTAAAAAAAATATTGATTTTATCGAACAACAGCTGGCAAATATCACCTCTTAGTGAAAAAGTTAAATTCTGTCCACAACAGGCCTAAACCATAGGTATCAGCACAAAAACACGCTCAGCACAACATTGTCTAATTACTGTTATCGACAAACTCCCAGAACATATAGAGATATCATTTTTTGTCAATATTGTACACACCCACCATGGGACAGTGTACAAACATTTGTGCCCTCACTCGATCTCCAAATAAGCACCTGTCGATTTGGGGGGCGGAACTCCTTTGTCGCACAAGAAGAACTCTGTGACGGTGGAGACTGGTATTGTCAGACTTTTGGACCTGTTACTCGTGCCTCCTGCGTGCTTCAGCAGCGTGACGTGACAGGTATATATTGTGATGTTTCATGCTGTAGTCACAGCCACGGATGTCACAGCCATGAATATTCATTTCTGTCACAGGTTTTGACGTTATCATTGTGTGTTACGTTAAGAGTGACGCAGATATACAGAAAAAAAAATAGCTGACAGTCTGAACAAGGCCTATGACCCCAATGTACATTAGGGGTGTTTGACATTTATCATCTCTGATAATATTGCAATTGTTGTTTTAATAACGTGGAAGCTCACATTATTGTGTATGTCACTTACTTTGGAAAAAAAAAAAAGGTCTTGAAAGGGCACACTTTAAAAAAAATATTGATTTTATCGAACAACAGCTGGCAAATATCACCTCTTAGTGAAAAAGTTAAATTCTGTCCACAACAGGCCTAAACCATAGGTATCAGCACAAAAACACGCTCAGCACAACATTGTCTAATTACTGTTATCGACAAACTCCCAGAACATATAGAGATATCATTTTTTGTCAATATTGTACACACCCACCATGGGACAGTGTACAAACATTTGTGCCCTCACTTTACACTTTTTTGCTGCATTTACTCTAGGAAAATAAAGTCTGAGAAGCTGACTGGAGCCTAAAAACTGCTCTAAAACCAGTAGACCACACCAGCCCGAGAACAGCATATCACATTATTTTTAAGCTGTTTTTACACAAAGGAACTATGAACGACAGGTTTCCCAGTTTCACAGGAATCTTTGGGCTCCTAGATTTCTAGGAGTTCTGTGGGCTCATGTTCTGTGTGGGACACTTCTAAGTAACCTGTGCTTTTTACACACAAAACAACCTCCCCAATCCACCAAATTTAGATCACTTTGGCTGCTATGAGGAGACACAGAGGAGAACATACGGTGTCCTTCAATCAGACTGAAGAAACAAGAGTGTTGGCACTAGGCAGATATGTTTTTAATAATGTTGGTGCTTCCACAAGGGGAAGATTTACTCTGAAGTGAAGGATTATTCTGTATAGACTGCCAACAGGCTTTTACACTAAAGACAAAAAATTATGTGGATTAGACTGAAAACTTGATTTCAACTTTCAGAAAAGAACCAAAATAATAAATATTTTAAACAGTCTATCCATGATGTGTGACCAGTCAAAACTAGCATGGAAGTGTCCCTAATCTACCTCATACTGGAAGCCAGCATTAGTTAGAACTGAGTGTCATCTCATTTGCTTCAGCATGGCTGTCCTGACTACAGCCTGATTTTTTTTGTGTTGTATTATTGATACTCAGGGTTTATTATATTCCGATACATCTATAAATGGCTGAATGTGAGTATTCACGTTCACTTTGTCTTGACTGTGGTACAGGTTTCAGTTGTTTTAATTCTTGTTTTAAGCATAACTCAGAATCAGAAAACATTTGCCAGTGGGCTAAGAAAAATACGGTAATTACTTCATATATCATCTGAAAACAAGCTTTATTATTATTATGCACCATGTTGCTTATGCGATTCTAACAAATCATAATTCATACCCAATTAAGAAATACAGTATAAGCAGCTGTGCTATACTGCAAATACTCAAAACACAAGGGTGTTTTGCAGAGGAGTGACATTATTCACAATACAGTACAACCTCCTGAGCCTTATAACATGGCATGGAAAGCTGTTTTGACCAATAAGCATTCAGAACCAGAAAATTTTTATGATTTTAAACAAATTATAATTGGTCAGTAAAATGTAACTGTTAAATCTAATAGCTTGTTGTAATTGTTTTTATGGAGCTGGTATATATTGTAACACAGACTGCTGCAAGGATGAAGATAATAGAAACAAATCATTTTAATTGTAATCCACAATAGGGCTGTGCGATATTGAAGAAAAATGCGATATGCGATAACTCATTAAATAATGCGATATGCTATACGATAATGCTTAAAGTGCCACATGCTCAAATGAAACAGTTTTACTCAGCTGTTGCTGAGTCAGTTCTGTGAACTTCTATAACTATCTTGTGTCATATATATACAGTATATGGTTATTTGTATGTATGTATGTATATACCAAGAGTTCCTGTAAAACCACAACAAATTTCTTGTGTTTGCGCACACTTAAGTGGTGAATAAAGCTCATTCTGATTCTGATTCTAATAAGAAAGCAGCCCTACAACAACTTCTGACAGTGAACGGTATGTGTTTTACTCAAGCATTACAAAAAAAAATGTAATTTTAACATGAGTGTAATCATTTTAACATGAGTTTAGGAACTGAATAAGAAAAAGGAAAACATAAAACACTGCTTAGTATTTCCTCTTTGAATTCAATACGCACTGATTCTTATTTAAGCTACAAAAGTGATTTAGGTAAGAGCAGTGAGTGAATTCCTCTTTGTCTTTTGTTCATGGCCCCAAATATTGCAAGCTGTAGCGATATGCATATTACAATATGTACATTTGCGATATTTTGATATATTGCACAGCCCTAATCCACAAGATGAAGAAGGTCTCACACACATGATAACACCAACAATACCGGACAACATAAGGAACAGAACAGGGAGTACTTATACTAACTCAAACAAGGGACTAATGACTAGATAAACAGAACACAGGTGAACAGAATGAACTAATCAACACACAAGGGAAAACTGGGTCAGGGGAAAACATGAGGGAGGAAAACAAACTAAAAGTCCATGGTGGTGACATATATGAGCATTAACATGTGTTGAACCATAGAGAAACACCCTGCTACTGTGATTACAGATGTGAAAACACATCACTCACTCATGAATCAACAACATCATGGCTTCATGTCATTAATTAACTGACTCATTAACTGCAAATAAGTGGAAGAGCCTGTTTTTCAGTCTGTATCACATGATGTACATTTCAAGTACAGCTTGATTCATTAAAGTACAGTTAACAGTAAGCAGCTACTGAATTATAGCTTTAAATAACATCCTTAGCTGTTTTATTTGTCAGACACAGCACTAATTGATCTTGGAAACCTTTAGGGAATGCTATTGCAAACATAATAATGTGTGTATATTAGAGGCGTCTGTTTTATATGGTTAAAGAGGCATGAATTTAATGAGGCTGAAATGTGCTTCTCTAACGGTGTGTGATATTATTTGAGGATGTATTGCTGCCTGCAGCACGAGGTGACTGTGATAAGAGAGACAGTGAAAGAAAACACAAGTCTGGAATAATCCAGACTTGTGTTTTCTTTCACTGTCTCTCTGAATTCACAATCATTTCTAAAAAAGCTGATTGTATATCTTACGATGATTCATATGTATACTTGGATACACAAACAGCCATACACTTGTCCACACTGTTATTATTATGAGAGTAGGGTTTGTTGCATAAATCACACAGACATGCACAACTTTTTGTCAGTACAAATTTAATGTGATTGCAGACTGCAAATGTACAGTACATGCACATCACAGTGTATTCCAAACAAAATGAAAGTTAAAAGTTGTGATTATTGGAGAATGTTTCTGAAATAGTAATACGAAATTACTATTTCAGTCTTTCAGTCATTTTTTTCACAATATAAGTGCATCAGGTAACACTGGCTGTAATAACACAGCATGATATCAAACAAAAGTGCATGTAGAACTGCCTTGCTTTAAGTAAAATCAAGTCACCTTGACCAACCTTGACCTATTTATATAGCTTTATAGTGTCAAACAGGAAAATAGTTTGTCAGTAATACAAGCTTTATCTGCTCAAGCTTCTACCATTCAGGCGCCGCAACAATCAAGTGAGTCAAGCTTTCATAAAATTAATTCTAAAACTTGTAATTACACATTTTATAAAAACGGTGACAGCTGTCCTGTCAGTGGTCCAGTAAAGTCGAGCAACTCAGAACAGCACCCACTGAGTGCTCTTTATCTAAAATTATGCCTGGAAAGTATAAATTACTGTATTAATAGGAATTCTGTGTCATGCATATTGTTCATTTACTGTACAAGCACAAATAAAACAAAATGCAAGTAGTTGTGAAAAAATTAAGCTGCCAAAGTGTATTTATCTATATTTCGTAATACAGATACAAGTTTGTAAGTTTGTATGATGTGCATGTAATGGATGTAAACGTGATTGCTCAGACTGTCATTAAATCCAGATGAAAGTGAGGACTGTATGTTTCCAGATAATGTACATCCAAAAATGACACTCTATCAAACATTACAAACATTCTCATTGTGTATAGAGACTGATCTACTGTAATGCAGAAAGCAGATGGGATGATAATGTGATGGCTGTGTTTCCTGTGTGAGATGCGCAAACGTGAAGCCTGGAGCTCCGTTCTGAAGATCACTGGTTGATGCTTATCTCTCACAGACACAATCCTCTGAGCTGTTATCCACATGCCGCCCTGAGGTTAACATTTGCATATGATTTCATTGCTAAACCAATAGATGCGAGATGTCGCGCAGGAAGTGCATGGCACAAAAAGATGCCACACTACTGGGAAAAAAGAGGTCCATGTATATCTAATGGACATCTAATGGAAACAGTGTATGAGAGTATCAATGTAAATGCAGCACATGGTGTGTAAGACATGATAACTAATTGTGCAGAACAAACATGGCATGGACAATGGATATGTTGCTATGGTGATGAGCTGAAGACAGCATCACTGCTGCTGTATAAAAATAATGCCAAAATGCAAAATATTCTCCAATAATACTTCTTGTTATCATAGCTGTAAATGTCACACATTGAACCAAGACAATCATATTACTGTATTTAACAGGTTCTCTTCCAGCTCCATTCTAAGGAAACACAAATGCAATCTCTCTGGACAACTTAACCCAGATAGCAAGAACGTTTGGGCTAAATGTGGCTGATAGCTGTCACATTTGGCCTAGGTATGGCATGGCTGAGCACATATGGGCCAAACTTTAACCGTATATGTTTTGCCATGGATTTAGAATTGGAGTGAATTTTCTTTCTATGGTCCAGATGATAGCACACAACTGAGAGCCATATGTGGCTTGGCTATGGCACACCATGGAATATGTTAACTTATGGTTAACATTTGGCTTTTATTTGGAAAAACACATATACTGCTGGCAGGTTAGTGGCAGTCCACATCTCAGCCCACTCAACAATGCTGTTGGTTGCTTTGTGTCTTCCCTTATTCCTATTGGTGGATTACTGAAATTTTTAATTTAATTTTTAATTTCCCGCTCTGCTTCCTCTTTCAATCATCGTTAAAAAAGAAGAAGATGATGAAAAAGCTCCCTATTTACAACAACAGCCTTTGCTCAGACACATTCTTATGGTGGTAAGTGCAGTTTTGCTGTTTTAAATGTTTTCTAGGGGTGTAATGGTACACTTATTAGTACCGAAAATTGTACTGAACAAATACAGTCATTTTAACCACTGCACGTGCGGAACTTAATCCGTTTCAATTCATAGCCGTGAATAAATCTTCACTATACATTACATTCTGTAATCGTAAGGTTTGTGTTTTGTTCTTTTCGATAAGAAACAAAGTCTAATCTTTAAAATTATGTATATTTTACCAGGAAATTAAATCCATAAATGCCGTTTTGACGCTCTTTGATGTGGCGTGACAGACCGCTGCAAGCGGAAGCGCGGAGAGCGACGTCAGAAAATTTCCTTCGGCGCAGATCTGGATCATATCAACAGCTAAAGTGTGGCCCAGATTAGTTCGTGTTTGCCGGCCCAAAAATGGTCCACATCTGGTACACATTGGTATTACATTTTACATGAATTTACAGGATTACAAACTATGTGATGTTGCCTTCTCTCTCTCTCTCCTACGGCTGCTCCTGTTAGTGGTGGCCATATCAGAATTATCCACAACATTATTTAGCACAGGTTTTATGCCAGATGCCCTTATGTAATGTTGACTTATAATTTGGACATAAAGAGAACTTTAGAAAACAGCATACTATTGCTGACTACCTTTTGGAACAGCCCTCACATCAGGATTATGGTACTTAAAATGCTCTCTAGGTAGGCAACTCACTAGGGATTGGAACCAAGATCTCTGATGTGTGCCTGGATATCCAACAAATCTTTTGTAGCCAACAGTAGGATGTTCCATGAAGATCTTCTTATGAACAAAATATGTTTAGGAATGTTCCTAAGTGCTCAAATATTTTCTGAAGAACATCTTAAGAATACAATTATAGTAGTGTAATACAACAATATTCAAAACGGAGAAATTTTATTTATTTTTACTATTATTAATGTCATCTATTGACATTTTTAACCTCACAATAATTTGTTTACAGTGTAAAAGGTGTGCCATGTGTTTTCTGATGGAAATTATGTCTCAAAATATCTGTCAGATACATTGAGTTTCTGAGGAACGTATATTGCCGAAGCAGAACATGTTCAGATAGCTTGAAAGGATCTGCCTGGTTTATTAAATCTCTCTCCCTGAGTCACGTTACGCTGTTGAGGGAACACGCTGGAGGCACAAGTAAACGAGAACAGTTTTTAATCTAGGAAACATGGGATAATCCACAATAGGAGCTTGAGCCAACACACATAGACAACAAGTAGACCTGACAGAGACAGACTGCACAGACTGGGACTTAAATACAGGGGATGATTGGGGAAACACAGTTGCATGGGATGACTAATCAAACTAATTAACAATACGCGGACAGGAACATGACAAAATAAGGGAATAGAAACAGGGGCAAAACATGACACATGATCCTGACATTACACCCCCTCCCGGAAGATGCGTCCTCGCACCAAAGCAACAACAGAAGGAGGCATGGGTGGGAACTTGGGAGGAGGTATGGAGGCATGGGTGGGAACTTGGGAGGACAGACACCTGGGAGAGGGCTGGCAGACAGAGACCAGGGAGGTGACGAAGGAGGGAGGTGCCAGGAAGGAGACAGGAGGGGCTTGTAGCAGGAGGAGCCCAGCTGGACCCAGGCCACAACCATAATGTCGACCCATGGTTGGAGCCGACGGAGGGGGGAGCCATGGAGGAGGAATGGCTGCCGACTCCGGGGGCCGACCAACAGCGGCGGAGGAGCCCGAGGTGAAGACGGAGAGCCAAAGAGCCAGCGGGATGCCGAGGATCCGGGGGGCCAGGGTGGAGCTGAGGGCTCTGGCGACCAAGGCAGAGGCGTAGATTCAGAGATCCACGGCAGAGCCAGAGCGATTGAGGACCAAGGTGGAGCTGGCGGGAGGAAGGAGACCAACAAAGCCAGTGGGATGGAGCGACGAGGTGCAGCCGGAGAAGTGGAGTCCTGAGGCGATGGCGGGTCGACGCCAGACCAAGGTGGAGCCGGCGGAACGAGGGAGCCCGGTGGAGCTGGTGGATCGACGGGTGATGGTGGAGGTGAAGGAGCTAGGAGCCGAGGTGGTGCCGCTGCGTCTACGGGCCGAGGCGGAGTCCGGGCCTCGGAGGCTGAAGGCGGAGGTGAGGGATTCTCCAGCCAAGGCGACACTGGAAAATGGCAGACCCGCAGAGTTCGCACCGTAATGATGGTGGGCTGAGGGGGAGCAGAGGGGCTGCCAGACGACAGCGGTGGAGGAGGCAGGAGAGGGCGGGCATTTGTGAGTTTCCAGGCATTCAGGGATAAACTCTGGATTGGGAGCCCCCTCTAGGCTGAACAAGGGAACAGGATGGCGCTCTGGAGTGACGTGACATGTGGCCAAGTATGGTTACCCATACTAGGAATTAGTGCTCCACGTTTAACCCATCCTAAATGCACACACACCGCAGTGTACACACACACACCATGAACACACACCCGGAGCAGTGGGCAGCCATTTATGCTGCGGCACCCGGGGAGCAGTTGGGGGTTCGGTGCCTTGCTCAAGGGCACTGGAGCGGGCACTGGAGAGCGCTTTCTAGGAGCAGGCACTGGAGGGCGCTCTGCACTGAATTCGGGGACTGGAGCCCTCTCCTCTTCGATTTGGCACATTCGCCGTGCCATACTCAGCTCACCCTCAGCCGCGGTGCAGGGCATCCATTGCAGGAGAAACACAACGGAAACAAAATCACTGAGAGAAAAAACGAGAAAACAAACGGAGGGGAAAACATGGAGGTAACTGTATTGGTCAGGTCTTCTGTCATGTTAAGCTGTTAAGGGAACACGCTGGAGGCACGAGTAAACGAGAACAGTCTTTAATCAAGGAAACACAGGGGATAATCCACAATAGGAGCTTGAGCCAACACATGTAGACAACAAGTAGACCTGACAGAGACAGACTGCACAGACTTTTGGCAGGGTGGGCGTGTTAAGGTCCAAAAGGGGGGGGGGAAGATGGCTCAACCCGCAAATACTCTTTGGAGTATGGTTATGTTTATTTACAGGTGCACCCAAAATACAATAGTCCATCCATGAAGAATCATATAAAGACAAGACATGGTTTCACTGGGATGCGATCAATTGTCTGATGATGTCATAAGAGTTTGCCATCATGGGCTTGTGTTATTATTCTAACAAATAATGCCCAGGTTTACCTCAGCCCCAGCAGCTGCTAGTCTAATGACTTGTCAACCACTGAAAATATTTTGGGCCATGTAAACTCAGTTTCCATCTGAAGCTGGTTTTATCTAGATTAGGATTAGCTCTGAGACATACCAAACATACCAAACATACCAAAAAGTAAAGTTCTCTCTCTCTCTGTGAAAAATAAAACTCTGAAATCACAGTAATATTATTGTATACATGAAGTAAGGTTGATTAAATTGTGCATTTATTTGCACGTATGTTGTCAAACATTCATGAAAATGCAGTATAATCTCACTATAATCTCTCTGACTGAATGTATATTACAAGATAAAATCTTAAAGGACTGTAGCGAGAGGATCAAAATGCCATCTTATTTCCATCACTTTATCTGCCTTTTTGCAAAGGATTTAGACAATCTGAAACACAGGAGACAGAATGAGACAAACTCTAGTGGGCTATTCGACCCATCAGCCCTAGCTGAAATAACGCCCCAAAAATCGAGCTGTTAAGCTTGTAACTGTGCTGTGAAATCATTAAGATCATAATGGGAATTTGAATAATTAATGTGTGTGTGCCACCTCATTTGATCTAGACAGCCGGCGGCTCAATAGCTCGATCCATAACCTGTCATCCACACACTGAATGAGACACGTAGGGCCTGTGCTTGAGCAGGTGATTGGGTTGACGCCACTGATTTCACTGACATGCCAAGGAGTGGATTGGCAGTTGCTCTGGAGGTCTTTGTTGGTCTGTTCTGATCAGTCAGTTTGTGTAAGTGTTAAGAAAGCTGGAAGGTAAAAGTCAGGCGATACTACCGTGGTACTATAATATTACATGGTTATCAGTGTTGGGGAAAGTTATTTTTGAGAAAGAAACTAAATTTGTTATGGAAAGTAATGCATTAGGTTACTTTTGCGATACTTTTTGTCACTTGGGCTGGGCATGTTTCTTATTTGTTTTTTAATAACAAAACACTCAAAAGTTAGTTTTTGGCAACTGTAAGGGCCCTTTGCAACTCACTCCCAATTTCTCTCAACACGGGGACAGGAGTGGTGTCAGTGAATAAATGGGAGAACAAAGTAACTTGCGTTACTTTTGAAAACTAATTTTGCATTACTTTTTTTTAAATCAGACAATGAACACTGAAGGTTATATAACCTGATAACATTTAGCTGGTAATGTCAATCAAATATCGGTATTTAATTTAATTTAATTTTTTAATTTAATTCATTAGTTAACATTATTTAACTACTTTAGTTAACATGAACTGAGAATGGCCAATACTTCTACAGCATTTATTAATCTTAGTTAATATTAATTTCAACATTTACTAATGCTTTATTAAAATCAAAATAGCACTTGTTAACATTAGTTAATGCACTGTGAATTAACATGAACTAACTACGAATGACTGTATTTTCATTAACTAAAATTAACAAAAATTAATAAATACTATAATAAATGTATTGTTCATTGTTTGTTCATATTAGTTAATACATTAACTAACATTAACTAATGGAACCTTAATGTAAAGTGTTACCGAAAAAAAGCATTGTACTTAGGCCTGGGCGATAAAACGGTATCGATATTTATCGACGGTGCACCTTCTTCGATAACGATATAAAAATGTTCGATATAGTGCACGATATAGGCACGTGCTATGAGTGACGCAGACAAGCACACACAAACACGAAAACATGCTGTAATGAGTGCTGTGCCTGCCTGTGATGAGGAGATTGTGAATAAAAAATTAATATTAGTCGAATTTAAAATAAACATTTGCATTTGAATGTTAGGTGTGCGTCACCATCAGTGGCGCACGAGATGCAGTGATGATGATGTAAGTGATGTTGTTGCATTTTAATGTTTTGTTAGTCTAGCCAACGAGACGCGCCGCTGCTGTGTTATTCATTAAAAATATTAGAGAAATATAGAAGCTCAACGCGGAGAAGATCTTGATTAGGTTAAAACCAAAACCAAGCCCTTCACACAGAACGCATATTCAGCACATTTTTTAGACGGACAAATATGACTGCTGCACTCGTGTCTCACACAAGAGATGTATAGAAAGCCATGCAAAGTTCAAACAGTTTAAACTTTTAGAAAACACGTCGCAAATTTGTGGAGGTTTATTCATTTTCACTGCATCTCATCCGTTTTTAATTGTTTATGCAATTTACGAAATTATATTTGATTTTTATGAGTTAATTTAGACGTAATGCACTTTTTTTATATAGAGTTACTTCCTTGCGTTGACAATTTAAATGTGCTGCATTATTTTGCTCATTGTGCCCTCCTGTGGCCTCGGAAGACAAGACAAAAGTTTATGTAAGACCTATTTAATCTATATGTAAAACATTAGAAATTCGATATTTGGTTAATTTTTATTTTGTGTTTGATTGTTAAAACAAAAAATATTTGTTGTTTGTCTCAATAAATTGTTAATTAAAAAAAACAGTGGTTCAATTAAAAAAAAAAATTCTATTGCTCTGTTTTAAAAAAGGTTATAAAAAATGTCAATAATTATCGATACCGAACGATATGAAACATTATATTGTTGATACATTTTTTAGCTATATCACCCAGCCCTAATTGAACATGTCTAGAAAAGCATTGTTTGCATGTCAAAATCAGCATATTCCAAAATAGTGCATAAAAAATGGATAATTACCCATAAAGCACCCTTGTATCAGCCTGTTTGTTTTATATTTCCAGTTTATTTTGTTCTGGCTCCAACAATAAATACATTCATACAATCAGAAATCATTAGCAAATCAAACAGCCTGCTGGGTAAATCATGCTAATGTTATTCTGCATGAGCCATGTCAGGAAGGGTCAATTAGTAGACAGCCGTACCTATAATTGATCATGTGTTATTGACAAAAGACTCCCTTGTTCTTGTAAAACAGCTCACCGCAAGCCTGAATGTCACAGCACAAGCACTCTGCATTTGAATTAAACCGATCATGCTAAATTACTCCTGTTGTGTCATTTTCATGGGAAAAAAACAAGCATATTTAAATGCAGAACACAAATTTCCTCAAAGACAAAAGAGGCGCATCTAATTACAATCCCCCCGTCCCACTGGGCGATAAAAACACATTATCACACATTCATTAAACTGCAGGATAGACTTATCAAACTCCATCAGGGCATGAATCCAGACACGCGCATAATGTCCACTTTCAGGTGTACTTGAAACTGTAGTGCAGATTAGTATTAAATGAAATGTGCCTTTGCTGTTACATCCCATTTTATATGAGAGGTGTTTCATTAAACAGGAACAAAAAAAAACACGATCTTGACATATACTTGGAAATCTCAAATATTAACTGTGTGAGTTACTATCAGACAAAGGCTAAGCTACAAATGTCATACCAAGTACTTTTTTTCAAGTCTTAGAGCTATTTTTCGAAAGCCATCTTTCACAAGACGTTGCATCGCAAGTGCAATGCTGTACCAGGTGAGCTACTGAGCAAGTTTACTATGTAAGAAAAGCCATACAGAAGCTGGTTATGTGATGTGAATGTACTGTATTAGTTTCAAAATGTATTAGTACAAGTCATGCACTATAGTAAAGGTTTTGAGGTCATAGCATAGTATTGTGCACCATGTGAAAACAAATAGTTTTTAAATTGATAATCTGCCACTGTAATCATAATTTGCATTGCAATTTGTGTACAAGTGGTGTTTTACAGGAAATAGTGTTAATTTCAAATGGAAATTGTATGTAAAGGTGAGTTTTTGGAGAGGCATGTTTTTCCAATAAACCTTAATCAGTTTAGATGCCATATTGAATTTAACACAGATGAAAACACGGCTGATTTTATTTAGCCTACTTATTATTGTTTTTGTTATTTTTCATAGCTCACACCTTTCAAAGTTTTTTTCTATTGAAAGGTTTTTTTTTTCAGAAAGATGTTTCGTCAGCTGAACTATCGGTATGTTGTTAAAGGTGGGGTAAGTGATTTCTGGTAGCCAATGTTGATATTTCAAATCACAAAAACACACATATGTACCCAGGCGACGATTAGTTCTGTGAAACAAAGCAAAACCAATGTTACACCGTGTCTACATCGGACGTGAGCGGCGCGACAAAATACTATAGAACTCATTATAATCAGTGATGCTGTCTACCCTGGATGCGGCATGGCGTGACACGACACGACAAATCCCAGACAGAAAACTGCTGCTGCGTTCTATTTATGATGTATTGACACAAATTTCAATTTTTTTTTTATCGCGTCTGGTGTAGACACGGTATTACTCACCTATTGAGAAGAAACAAAGCAACCTCAGCATCCGATTGCAGGCCTTTCCGCTCCTTGAGTTCTCTTCAGCGCTGGAAAGCTGATCCGATATTTACACGGGTCCTACTTCTTGACTTATCGTAAGCCTTATTTTGTTCCGCAGACGTTTTCCTCTTTTGTTTTTTATCCGCCATCTCTATCCGGTATGTTGTTAAAGGTGGGGTAAGTGATTTCTGGTAGCCAATGTTGATATTTCAAATCACAAAAACACACATATGTACCCAGGCGACGATTAGTTCTGTGAAACAAAGCAAAACCAATGTTACACCGTGTCTACATCGGACGTGAGCGGCGCGACAAAATACTATAGAACTCATTATAATCAGTGATGCTGTCTACCCTGGATGCGGCATGGCGTGACACGACACGACAAATCCCAGACAGAAAACTGCTGCTGCGTTCTATTTATGATGTATTGACACAAATTTCAATTTTTTTTTTTATCGCGTCTGGTGTAGACACGGTATTACTCACCTATTGAGAAGAAACAAAGCAACCTCAGCATCCGATTGCAGGCCTTTCCGCTCCTTGAGTTCTCTTCAGCGCTGGAAAGCTGATCCGATATTTACACGGGTCCTACTTCTTGACTTATCGTAAGCCTTATTTTGTTCCGCAGACGTTTTCCTCTTTTGTTTTTTATCCGCCATCTCTATCCTTCTGTCGTTGCTCGGCTCGGCTAATGTCCGTCCTGTGCTCTGAGCACTCTCTCCTCCGCATCATGAGTAGACACGCCCCTTACTGCTGATTGGCTACAAGTTTGCTTTGGTACTCGGCCCGACTCAGTTTTCGAAAGCGTTTTTGAAAAAAGACATACCCCACCTTTAAACAACAGTATAATCCATTGAACACACTGTACTTCTATCCCTCACAGCCTTGCTTTCATTACCGTCAAAAAATTAAATATGAGCTTATTTTATTTTCTAATCTCCAGTTTATTTTGGAAATAAAAACGTATTTATTTTTTCTTTTTGAAGCAATTTTTTTTATAACAGGGTCCTAACCTTTGGCAGTTTGATCAAATAATGAGTCATAAAAGGGGATGTCAAATTGTGCATGTGCATGCATACTGATAGTAGGAGTAGTATGGTAGTATGATATTCCAAACAGAGCAACAGCCAGACACTCCTGCACACATCCACTCTGAGGGCTCAGGTTGACAGTTCTGTGATGAAACACACAATGGGTCACTCTGTTCAGGGCATCTGTCTTCTGCTGCAATGCCATATTCTGTTCTCTTTCTTGTTTTATTCATTTGTGAATCTGTTTGCATTGAATCAATCACCCTGCCCAATCTAATGAGGACTATGACTCTATGATACACGTCCACAGCTAATAGACCAGAGAAGAACGGCTCTTTAAAGCCCTACGAGTCACTCCTCCTCCTCACATCTTTACACTGTGAAGGATCCAGCACTCAGAAGCACATAATGACCACACCAGCAGACAGTAATAATTAGGAAGTTATACTCGTACTTTCAGGAAACACATGGTGATGCTCTCTCAAAGCACTCTCTGCCTCCAGGGAAATCTCACAATCCTACTGGAATCAATATATAGCAGAAATGGGAACTAAAGGATATCTAAATGTGCAGGAATGTTGTTAATACATGGCAACCCCACAATCTTCCATGTATTCCCCTTACGGCACACCTCTCCCCTCAAACTCCCTCAAGCGTTCATTACCGGCCAACCTAAAACCGTCCACCAATTAATAACCATGACAAGCTCAAGGGAGACCGGAACTTCTTGTGTGTGCATGCAAGAGGAAATTGGTGGTGGAAGGAAATCAACTGCCAGGGCTATTTATAATGCTCAATATACACCCCTCTTGCTGCCTCTGGGAAGCGTTTAATTGTCGTCTTGCTAGGTACAGTGCACAGCATGCAGCCTTTCAGGAAACACGCCTGTGCTCACTACAGAGATGTTGTGTGATTAAAAAGATTACGCAGAACAGTACAACTAATCCGTTTGCAATTTCTAGAAACATCTGCCAGTAGATGGGTTAACGTGAATATTTCTAAGCTGGCACAGTTTTAATTATAGTTAATCAGAGTTTTAAAGATTACTGAAGAAAAAATATGTTTTCCTCTGTGGAGATGACCTAAAACAGCTATTAATAGATGATTGTAAAGTAGCTGACTACATTCCAAGAACACTGTCCTGGAAAGTAGTCAATAAACTATATATATATATATATATATATATATATATATATATTAGGGGTGCTCCGATTGATCGGCTACCGATCATTATCGGCCGATAATCACGTTGGGATGATTGATCGGCGGTCTCTAAAAAGGCAGATCTCAAAAAAACGATCTCAAGCTGATGACGCTGCCATGAGAGGTTTGGCATGACATGCAACGGCACCGGCTCAGTCTCTGTCCGGCACGGGTGAAATCATTATAATGCTGAAGGTGAGGTACTCACCTTCATATTTCTTCATTAGATAACTTATAAAGTAATTTGAAAACATTGTGTGAGACGTAATTTCACAAACAGCGAGAGTGAATGACCGTGCACGCGCTCTCTCAAAATACGCCAATATGTCTTCAAATCACCACATCCCGTGTCTATAAGCGAGCTGCACGCTGCACAGTTGACACAGGAATTGTCACTTGCACAGTCGAGGCAGTGTCACATCGTCACTAAAGTTTATAAATTGCATTACTTTTTAATTCTTGCCATTGTTTAACCATGCACACTCACAGCGCACACACATAATGCAAGGTTCACATTACTCCATTTGCTGTGCGTATGTGGTGCATATTTTTCCGTGCTCATGTCACAATAAAGATTTAAATGCAATAGGAAAGGCAGTAGAGCTGACTATTTCTGTCAATGGTAAGTTTGTGATAACGTAAGAAAAGTAGTTTAAATATTTTGCCACTTGCTTGAGCAACTTAATATATAAATCTAAAGTAAATGCAAAAATAAAAAGCATTGAATAATGTGTTGCTTATGTTTATTGTTTAAACATGTCTTTGAAAGATTGTATTACTGTACTGTGTAAAAAAAAGAATTGCAATACTGAAAAAGCATTTTCAGCGCCGATGTTTGGATTTGAAATCAAAATAACGGATAAATGTTGTGTTTGTGGTAAACAGCCACGGATCAGTAGCGGACTCCAGTGTGAAAGCTGCTTCTCCTTTCACAAGAGACACCTAAGAGGGGAATTCCCCCCATTTTCAAAAATGAAATTCAGGCCCTGAATAAATGTCTGTGTGTGAGTGTGTGGTCCTGTTATTCCCTACATTATGGGAACCAAATGTCTCCACAAGGATAGTAATACCAGTAAATTTTGACCTTTTGGGAATATTTTTTGGTTCTTCCCCATGAGAAAAACAGCTTATAGATCAAACAGAATGAAGTGTTTTGAAAATCTAAACTAGCAGAAACTTTTGTGTGAGGGGTAGGTTTAGATGTAGGGTTAGGGAAAGGGGATACAGTTTGTACAGTATAAAAACCATTACATCCATGAAATGTTCCCATAAAACATGAAAACGCAACATGTGTTTGTGTGTGTGTGTGTGTGTGTGTGTGTTCACAAATACTGTTTTATACACTGTGAATTATAAGACAACAAACAGGTAATATTTTAATTGTTACCTATAATAATTTTCAATCAGTATTTCATCTCTACTTAAAATTTATTTGGTGAAAAGTTGTGTAATAAATGGTATGACTGCACATTGTTCATCTTATTTTTTTTAACTATTCATCTTGCCTCAAAGCCACTTCTTCACTTCTTTCTTCACGGAAACATTACAAGCAAGCTAAAAATATATTTGAACTGAAATTAATATTTTGTGCCCAATTATTTACTTAAATGGCAAGTAGCAGTGTTGGGGAAAGTTACTTTTAAAAGTAATGCATTACAACATTGTGTTAATCCATAAAAAAGTAACTAATCGCGTTACTTAAAGTAATACATAATGTTACTTTTGAGTTACTTTTTGTCACCTGGGCTGGGCTTGCTTATTTGTTTCTAATAACAATAAAACCCAAAAGTTATATTTTTGGCAACTGTAACGGCCCTTTCACACCAAAAGTGAAATGAATAAGCCTTAGGCTGAAGGAAGTGCCTCTGCACCTCATTCCCAATGTCTCTCAACACGAGGACAGGAGATGTAATTAATGGGAAAACAAAGTAACTTTCATTACATATTTGAAAAAGAAACTCAGATATTTTATTGTAAATTTAAAAGTAATGTGTTACTTTACTAGTTACTTGAAAAAAGTAATCTGATTACATAATTCATGTTACTTGTAATGCATTACCTCCAACACTGGCAAGTAGCTGTGTAGTAGGTGGGTTAAAGTACATCCAGTTGGTTGTTATCACAAATTAACCCTTTCTGATCACCCTGACTGGGTATATTTTGCAATAACAACTGGCTGGACCAGAACATGGACAAAGTGAATGCAAAATTAAACTGGTTCCTTTTCATTCGGTTTACTGCTGACAAAGACAAGTACCAGGAAAGTCTAATGTGAAGCTCTGGATAACCTTAAAGCTGAACTCCAATTTTTATTTCATATGATCTCTAAATGTATTATCTTTTTTGCAAAAGCCACAGCCAATAGAATGACTCATGCTCCGTGTGCAGCACAGGTAGACTCTACATGACAGCTTAATAACTGAGAGCAGAGAGACATATAGAGACAGACATCTCTGTAACTCCTACTCTAGGCTGAATCACAGACTGAGGGAAACCTTTCAGGTCTTCGAGCTCCCAGGCGAACAACTTAACATTTGATGTGATTAACTTCATGTCTAGACTCCCACAAGCTCTCATAGCAGAGGGAAACTCTCTGCAGTGTGTACATCGGGAGAGTGGGGCTTCCCCGAGCTATACATTTCAATAAGCCACCCGTGTCTCATTTCGAAAGAAAGCAAAGATAACCAGAATGTTCTCTCTCATTTCTTTCACTGGGATGTGTGGTTACACAACACTGCTGTAGAGTGTCATTCTCTTGTGCATTTTTTTTCCGTACAACAATGCACTTCTAAGCATCTGCGGGTTGATTTCCATTAAAAGTTTCTCAAGGGGAGGAACAGAAACTGCAAAGATGCAAAGAAAGACACTGAAAAACAGCGGCTGCACACGATTCCGAGAAGAGTTTGTGTGCAGTTTGCATGGGCGATAAGCGTTCCATGGTATTCATGAGCATTCATTGTGAACATTAGTTCCACTGGGCATATGTGAGATTGATATGTTTTGGGTTTTGTCTCAGTACTTGCCATGTGTTCAAAAACCTCTGGACTCTTGCAAATGATTGCCTTCTAATCAATAGAGCTGTCACCACTGCACAATAAATCTCTTATTTACACCATGTCTATGTGTCCTTGTTGATTAGAACGGGCGCATTCTTGTTTTGTTGCATCTCTTCCTTGCAATGTTCATTGGGCGTTACACCGCCTACATTACATACGAGTGCAGTGGCATTTAGCAAACACAAAGGAAGATGTTTCCTCATCATGCTCATGGATCAGCTTCAAAATCACTCATTAGGGCTGGCTGTCATAACTGACGGGCCTAAAGACAAGACATTGCAAAAGACGTCCGCATTCATGAGACATGTCTATGATTTGCTACAATGCTTAACAAAACATAAATAAATTCATGCTATAAATATTTCTGTCATGATAACTCTCGGAGGGATTGGCATGGTAATGTACATGACAATTTTAATGTATTTGGTCTTGGCGGAATAGATCTGCTACGCTGCTGCGGCAAAGAAAGTACCGAGACTACTACGATCTGCTACTGCCAATACATCCACAACATGCTGCTGTGAGCATGTAAGAAATACTGCTGCTGCACATATAACGTACATGAAATAACCCCCATATAGCATACATGAATCACCTCGTAGCAGATCTATACATGTGGAGCCGGGGAAGGTGGAGGGTTTCTGAAGCAAGCTGCAACTGCTACGGCAAGCACTAGTCATATATTTGAATGTTGAGCAGCGAGCTCATTGGCTACCGATACAGGAGAGAACCAATCAGCTGTGCCATGTGATAATGATGTCATTAGGTCAGATTGAGTTAGACCTATCGGACTGCGCAATCTAGAGTTTCATGCCAGAACTCTGTATATACATCGTACACAACAAGGTAAATGTAATGCCTAAATGGAAAGCTGTAATCACAATCACGATTTGTTATGCTCTTTTGGCTATTTATGCATGCTCACTCTTCAAATCAGAACACTTGATGATTATCTAAAATTACAAATTATGCAATAAATAAAAATATGGATAGGATAGGAGAGACTTTGAATATTGTCTTGGTCAAAGAGAGGCCTCTGGGTCAAAAAGATTGAGAATCTCTGATTTAGACAAAGCAATCCCTCATGAAGTGTCAAGAATATTTATTCATTTATTTATTTTGTAGTCACTCTAGAACTCACTAGGGCTGTACACGGAAGAAAAAAAAAACATATTGGCATTCATTTTTGCAGATATCTCATAATACCAATGGCACCACCATCTGTATTGTGCTTATAGCTGAATTACACTAATTTCATAATTGATTAACTTTGCAATGCTAACAAAGTTATTGAACTGAACTGAAACAGCTAAATTGAGTTGAGTAAGGACACTATTGTCTTCTGTAGAGCTTCTTTACAGCTGAAATTGCATTTGTTTCTTAATTGATCAATTTTGCAACATTAACACTGTTATTTTCCTGTTTTGTGAAACTGCTTTGGAATAATCTTTATTGTATAAAATTATATAAATAAATGTGACTTGAGTTGACTTGACCAAAAGCTGTTAGCAGTGCTAAATAATTAACCAAAATGCTACACCAGGCAACTTCTACTTCTTATAACTACAAAAAAAAAGAAAAAACAATCCCCACATATGATATGCATATTCTGATCTCATTGACTGAAGGAGAAATATCACAATACAGTAACGATATTGCATGAAAAGAGTTTGTGCGTGCTGTTTGCTCTCGTCAATGCTCCATGTGTGCTTTGATGCTCCCCAAAGCTTTGAGGCTGTCTCCTGCTGACTCTATGCCTGTAAGACAGTCTGATCAATCCAGGTGAAGGTGTTTGGGGCCGTTCTATTTCCGGCCGTGGGTAAAGAGAATCGACAGACCCAGGAGGCCACAAGAGGAAGAGGCCTTGTGTATGAAGGAGACCACAAAAGACATTCATCTACTAGCTAAATATAGCTGCAAACTACTTCAGACTGCAAGACAATCTCTCTCTATTTTCTCTCAGTTTTTTTCCCCCAGGTGTTTTTAAGGTGATGGAAGGAAACAAGAGCCAACCTTCAAGGTGCTAATGTCCCAGAAAGGGAATGCAGGGGAGGATTATCAGAAGGAAATAAACAAAGTATTATTTTTATGTTTGTGGTGTCAGATGAGGTAAGAAGTTCATTACACTGTCAGAAAAATGGCAGTACTCTTAAAGGGAAGACTTTGTACTTTATCTACCCCTAAAAGGTGCATATTAGTACATTAGATTAGTAATATTTACACTTAACTTCGTAAAGCCATTTGAAATAATATTTAGAAAAATCTCGCTTTTTGAAATGGAAGGGTTTACTGATCCTTTACAATATGCATATAGAAGTGTTTTATATATATATATATATATATATATATATATATATATATATATATATATATATACACACACACATCAGGCTTTTTAGCTCATGTAGTATGATATAGTGAGAATTAGGAGCTCATACATTTTTATTTAGGGGACCAAACTGAGCAAAAATATGCAATATGGTGCAGTTGCTGATATTTATAGGATTAAAACTTACAATGAAATTCTGATAGCTTGTAATGCAGTTGTCACTCCGTATCTCCCAAGTAAGATGAAATTTTTAAATAACAGTTTTTTTTAGATAGATGCCATTTAAAAAGTTTTATGATCAAAGCTCTTTAGTGTTTATTGTGAGGCAAAACATAATGTAATACAATATTATGGATTGAGAGATGACCAATAAACAATCCTCAAAAGCCTTATCTTATTTTATATTGACATTTTAACATGTTTTTCTGAAACAAAAAAAATGCATAGATATTCAAGTAAACCTTGCTTCAGTCCAGTAAATGCTCTTCTTGAAATATTATTAACAACATAAAAAAATATAAATATAAACAAATAATTTAAATAAAACAAAATTCTTACATTTAGTCATGGCTGTAGTGAAATAATTGTGTAATATAGTATACATTTTTCTTAAAAAAATGAAACCAAAAGGAAGTCGAATTTCAACGCAATGCTTCAGTTAGCAGCCATAAAATGCGAGATAAGATGTAAGTGGGCAAGCATTTCATATCTGACAGCTGTTTAATGATAGAAATGTTAAACGACTGACAAAAAAGAAAAATCAGGAATGCAAACCAATAATCTTGTCTAATTTCACCATTTTGAATTGACGTGATTCATGTAATGTGATTCGTAACTCTGTGAGGAGCGAGGAGGCACGGAGACATGGGAGAATACACCAGGAACAGTCTTGTAATGAATCAAACAAGGAAACACACACACACGTAGCACACGGAATCGATGATTAACACAGGATGCTAGACACAGGAAGTACTGGGCTTACAAGACATAGGAACACAGGGGAAGTCCAAGAGTGTGACATTACCTCCCCCTTCTAGAAGGCGTGTCCACGCGCCTCATAACTTCCAACGGGTGTGGGCGCTCTGGAGTCCTCTAGGGACAGGCTTACACAGGACGGACGGCCTCCAGGGTTGTACCTTTTCCGGGACCCATGGCGGAGCAGGGAGCTCAGGGGGCCATGGCGGAGCAGGCAGACTAGGGAGCCATGACGGAGCAGGGAACTCAGGGGGCCATTGTGGAGCAGACAGTTCAGGGGGCCATGGTGGAGCAGACAGTTCATAGGGCCTCTACAGCCGGATTCCTATAGCCCCCCCCCCCCCCCCCCCCCCCTTTCAAACTCTGTAAACCATTTTCCCTTGGTAAATATAAAACTTGACCTAATTTGACTTGACTTGAATATACGGTTACTTCTGAATAGCCATCAACAGAAAAAAATATGTTTTTCATGGGGCTAACTGGATTACTGTCATTCAAAGGACCAAAAATGAATATACCATCGTAAAAAAGCAGTATTTTATAAGTAACATTTTAGCATACTTTTAAAATGAACACTTTAGGTAAATAACATGTTTAAATGTAAACTGAATATAATGTTTTCTGATACTTAATCTGCAATTAGTTAAATTTAAGAGTATTTTTCCATAAGTAAGGCTTAAGTACTTTATATTTAATTTCATAGTTACTATTGTCTTTGAAATATGGCTAAAGTGCATTGCGAATGTACTGACAAGCATTTGCGGTAAACTCAAATTTAATGTCATTTCTATTGACGTGCATGTCATGCATTTAAAAACTTGTAATTTGACATTATTACAAAGCACACTTTTGAAAAGTGTACTTAACTGTACACTTTTAAACACAGTAATGAAAGTGTACTTTCAGTATTCTTTTATTTCAATAATATTATATTATCTGCAAGTACTGTACATTTTTAATACAAAAAACAAGATTTGAAGTACACTAACAAGTGCACATTCAATATAATTAGGTGCACTTTTTTTCATAAGGGTACACCCCAGTGTCACGAATTTGGTGCATGGACTTCCGTTTATTCACCACCAGAGGTCACCCTTTCCATTACATTGACTCTCGCACAACACAAACTGTTGCATAGCACCCCGGACTACATATCCCATCATTCATTGCACGGTTTGCACACTGCACTGATTGCACTCATTGCACACAGCTGTTTCTTATCACCTCACTCACTATATAACACCCACTCAAACCACCATTCTCTGCTGAGTATTGTTTAGCCTGTACCCCTTTCCGAGTCTCCGTGGTTTCCTTGTTTTGCCTTGCCTGTTTTTTGCGGTTTCTGATCTTTGCCTGTTTTCTTGGATTTTTCCCTCTCGTCTCGCCCCTGTGATTCTGTCTGCCGAGCGGTGACCTACGCTAGCCCTAGGACTATTCTTGTGTTTTTGCCCACCGTAAACCTGTTTGCCATTGTTCGACCCTGCCTGTTATACCACGTCTCTTTAATAAAAGCTTGCAGATGGATCCTCACGTCTCATCAGCCCCGTTACACCCAGAGCAGGTGTCATCAATGTTATTGGTCCATTTTCCAAAGACTTTAAAATTAAAATGTATATCTGCTATATGTTCATTTTGTCAGTGTTTAGTAATACACTAGCCTGTTGATGACCTCAAAGACAATAACTCTGACATAAAACTTGCATGGGGTTTTTAACAACACAGTGGAAAATAAGATATGGAGTTTGTTTATGTGATTTAGAATGAACAGAGGTAGATGCTGATTTTGGCATTTAAATGTCAGTGAAATGCTAATCTGCATTGCTAAACCTGTGCAGCATCAGTTTCATGACTCAACCGTCCTCCAAGTCACGTCTCACATTCAAATAATAACCCTCTCTGGACACTCATTTCATGAGAGCTACAAAAAGTGAATCAAGACATAATGTTTTATTGAGCTGCTGTGGGTAATGTCATAACACAAGCTAGTGTGTGTAGAAGAGATACAGTTGATTTCAACTTCATATAAAAAATTGGCCTTGAATTTTTAAATGGTCTCTGTATAACACCTTAGTCACGATAGTTTCATTTGACTTACATGAAATAAAGATGCATTGAAGGATAGACATCTATGTGTTTATACTCGTGTCGTAAGTGACTTTTATTTTTGCTAAAGAAAAAGAAGCTGGGAGACATTAAGTGTTTAAATGTAACTAAAATTGGATTTTTCACAGAAAAAGATGCATGCATGCTGCCGCCCACACAAAGGAAACAGAGAAAAAAAATAGATAGATCTTTGTTTGGTCAGTGTCTTTGTGGGTTTTGGTTCTTTTGCTTTTGTAGGCTGTAAGGACCTTTGAAATAACTGTTATAGTTAAAAAAGTTATTTGGCGAAGTGATGTGGACATGTAATGTAACATGTAAATGTAACTACTTTAGCCTGAAAATAAATGCACACTTTAGAATGTTCATCAGCCAATCAGATTCAAGCATTCAACAGGTTTAATGCATACCTGCTAGCCAATCAGAATCGAGTATTCATGGTACAAATTCTTTTAAAGTCTATTATTTCAGTTTTTAGTACGTTTTTTTGAAAGCATTCTAAAGTGTACGACTTTTTCACAAGGGACACCAGCAGACACAAAGGCATGACAGACAAATGAACCAAGACATCAAAACATGTTTAAACACTACAGCAGTGTTTGAAAGTGGAGTAATTGACAAATCAATGCACAGCTTGATAATTACAGATACTGACAAGACAAACAAACAGCGCTGGTGAATCTGCATGAGGTGCTTCAGCTGACTGACTGTACTCATGTATGAAAGTCAGCCAGCCGATAAACCAGCCGAGAAATGATGAAGGATAATGAGAGGAAATCTGAGACATTAAGCACACTTACGACGCTAGAGCGGTTTTATTTAGCTCTTCTCCACCCATGATGCTCTGGGCTCACACCTCAACTCTGCCCTGTTCTTAACATGCCCCATGGGTGGCTGCCGTCTGTTTCCTCAGCGTTGCTTTCTTTAGCCTGACTAATGAGATAAGCACATGCTCTAATAATATTAATAATTCAAAAGAGGAATTAGTTAAATGTGCCTAATGGAACTGTGGTTATTGACTAATGCCTGCACTCATCTGAATGACATTACTGTACCTGAACCTGATGTTACCTAAATACATTTGGACATTACTTGCACAGATTGACTTTTGGTCTATAAAAACATGGTTAGTAGCACAGCACATTTTGCTCCTTGTTTTGTTAGTGATGTTCTGTATCTTTTCTCGTGACCCTGAGGGAATGTGTGCAACATTTCTGAGCTCACACTTATTAGCCAACAGGAAGGAACACATCAGAACGTACAGATGCAAGTGTGTTTTTTCCGCTGCCTTGGGAGAGCTTGCAAATCTCAGGATCTCTGAGAAGAGATTCCTACGGCATCCAGGCATAAGAAGTGTTGTGTTTCACACATGCTGAGCTCTGTGTTAAAAATGGACAGTGTTTGTGAGCGGTTTGTGTCTACTTTAGTCAGCCCACTCGATAGACCTACTCAAGGCCATAGGAAAATATACTCATGCACACACGTTTCTGCACACCACAATATGTTACCACTGTTACTATATCATTGATATTATCACAGTAACCTCTCAATATTTTTGATATACATGTTTATATGTTTTTGTTTACTACAATCTTGTAATGGTTAAAGTCTTGTACAAATAAATTCTGGTTTAGGTTTAGAGAGACCTAATATTTAAGTGTTTCCTGAAGGAATTTACAGAGAGTGACTTTCCTCATTTTCACCTCACAACAACATTAAGAAATCAAGCTGGGGCAAAATTGGTTAAGCAAATGATTCAATGACCCATTTATAAAGTCAGTCACTTGCTTTGTTCCTGAATTAATCAGTCCTTCTCAACCAGTTTAGTTTCATACATATTTATGAACTTTTTTTATTTTTTAACATCCTTATCTTTCTGTAATCAAAATGTATATTTAAAACATTATTTATGCAATTGTAATTGCAGTGTAAATGCATACATACCATCTTTGAGCAGCATTGAATAATCTGTGTATATACACCTAAATGCTACTTCAGATGCAGCTTCCGTGCCACTTCTGAAGTGCAAAGATGGATTTTGCTGATTCTGATTTAATTTGATTGGTAACACCCCTACAGTACAATTTGACATAAAAGATGCATACTTATCAGTTCCTATTAATATCCTAACAAACAGAATAACGTATAATGTACAGTCACGTAAAGGGCATCTTACACTGTACGCAGCAAGTTTTTCTTGTGGTCTTGCCGTGTGTCGTGTCTTGTACTAGTCTCATTATTATTTAAAACTGAGAATAAGATGAGAAAAACAGTCTGTACAATATTCCCGACATGTTGTTTCTCATTTTTATAAAGGACCCAAGTAGAGAACACATGTGCAGTTCCTCATTCTTTCCACACCATTGGACATGTCCTTCGTTTTTGGTTTGACTAATCCCTTAAGTATTTCGTTTCACTTTATTTTTTAATTAAATTACAATTTTTAGTTGAAATAAATAAAAAATAAAATAACACCATATACTTGTCAGACTCTGTTCCTTGTTTTGTGTGTGTTTTGCTCCCCATGTGCCTTCCTTGCCCTTAATTGGTCTTCCTGTTCCTGCCCTGATTGTGTTTATTTGATCCCAGCTGTGTCCCATTGATTTCCTTGATTAGTCTCATAATATAAACCCTGTGTTTCTGAGCTTCCCTTGTCTGGAATTGTACGTCGATCCCCGTGTCCTACGTGTGATTGCCCTGTTGAAGCAAATAAAGTCTATGTTTATTCTGGATTCTCCTTCGTCTCCTCGCGCCTTCACAGTAGGCACATTGTGACAATACTGTAGCATCCAAAAAGCTCTAATACCAGTATAACCGGTTTGAGCATGAATACCACACTGTTATAAAAATATTGTTGAAAGTCTACTTTACAGATGCGGTTGGTAAAATGTTTAGAATGACATGAGTGTCAGTAAATCATGACAGAATTTCTTCATTGGATGAACTAATCATGGGTATTATTGTAGATTTATGTTCTGTTGAATCAGTGGATTAATGGTTGTTATGACTTCTAACTTTGATAGTCAGAAGACACCGAGCTGAGAGAAGCTGTTTACACACACACACACACACTAAAGTACAGAACAGCAGGATCTGGCATACACACAGATACAAATCGTCCTCTTGGTCTCTGTTATTGTCGCTGCAGTGTGAGGGTGGCACTTCTGTTTATGTAACTCTGAGCTTCACCTCCTCCTCTAAATCACCTCCAAATAGACTTTTCCCACAATACAACACAGACACACAACACCACCAAACCTCTCATTACAACACAGTGTCCACAACAACACATCAAATCAAGCTTCACTTTATTCCAGAAATAACCATTTATGCATCTTTTATTGCAATAATGCATGCCAGTAAACAGGAGCAGTCTCCAGGACACACGATTTGCATTTCCTAAAGGAAACAGAAGTGCCTGCAAGGCAGAAAACGAGCAGCGCTAAAGCTGTTAGTTTTAGGCTTCAGTTCTATGTAAATTAAATGCTGCATCAGAGCTACTTCGCTGTTGTCAACAAGCTGTGGGCTGTGTAAGAGAATCAGCACGAGAACTGGAGTGCTATTGTAAACTTTATAAATGACAGACTTTGTTGTGCAATGGAAATGAGAAGCGGGACCACATTTACATTCAAAAGGTAATATATTTACATGGAATAGAGGCTAAACCTTAAAGTGTAGCTACAAACTGCTGAGCTCATCTGGATTCAGTCAGATTTACTGAAGAGAAAGTGGTCTGGAACATACATCCATACAAGTCTGACTGAAGCCATCTTTATTTCAAGTAATGGATAAGTAATTCACCCCCAGCTTAAAGCAATAGTTCACCTTCAGTTGCTGGTCCCCATTGATGTGCACAGTGTTATTTTTTTTCCATACTATGGAAGTCAATGGGAACCAGCAACTGAAGGTGAACTATCCCTTTCAGGAATTATAGAGGTTTATTTCTCTGTGTCAGACTCTTCAGCTGGTGGGTTTGTGTGAGTAGATTTAGGGTCATCAGTGCGTCAATGTGTTTCTGATGATGTCAATGAGCTGTGACTCTGAGATAACACTCAGAGAGTGTGTGGCAGCTCTGATGAAATCACAGTGATCATGACATCCATCTGTCTGTATGTGCATGCTGCGACCGAAAAACTTCTAGCAGAGCTATACAGCTCACTACAGTGTCAGAACAAATGTGCAAAAAATATACGTTTAGGGATACAACAGCTTGTCACCTCAAAGGGAACACCTTTGTACCGTAAAAGGGGTGATTAATTTATTATCAGAATGCTTTTGCAACATGTAAATGCAATACTGGATTAGACTGAACCAGTGGATTAATCTATGTCTTTTGAAGCAAACCAATAGGTGTATGTAAGAAAACTTTATATCTTAAACCACTGCTCTGGCCAAATGTCATACATACATTTATGAGAGAGTTGAGTTTATACTTGACGTAAATATAAGTGTGATATATATATAGTGTTCATCGTCTGTTTTATTACGTCTTAAATTGATTTTTCCGTACATTTCTGCCATATGTACATTAACTGACAGTCACCACTGATAAGCTACCACTAAATATTGTAGAAACTTAATTTGCTGTAAAGTTGCTTTGCAATGATTTGTATGGTGAAACGCGCTGTACAAATAAACTTGACTTGACCATTTACCGCCCAAACTACCTAACATTGTTCGGGAGGCAGACACACTCTGTCAGTTTAAATCTAGATTAAAGACCCATCTCTTTAACCTGTCTTACACATAACACACTAACACATTTCTAATATCCAAATCCGTTAAAGGACTGTTAGACTGCATTAAATAGGACAACCGGAACCGGGAACACTTCCCATAACACCCGATGTACAGTGGGGCAAAAAAGTATTTAGTCAGCCACCAATTGTGCAAGTTCTCCCACTTAAAAAGATGAGAAATTGCTACATCGTTAGAAGAATGGCACCTATGCTAATATTAGTCTGTTTCTTTCTTATTCCGAGGTCACCGTAGCCACCAGATCCAGTCTGTATCCAGATCAGATGGTCACTGCAGTAACCCGGATTCAGTCCGTATCCAGACCAGATGGTGGATCAGCACCTAGAGATGACCCCTACAGCCCTGAATGTCAGCGGAGATCAGGACAACTAGATGAGCCCCAGAGACAGATCCCCAGTGAAGACCTTGTCTCCTAGATGGCCACCAGGACAAGACCACAGGAACCAGTTGAGTCCTCTGCTCAATGTGACTTTGCTGCAGCCTGGAATTGAACTGCTGGTTTCGTCTGGCCAGATGAGAACTGGCCCCCTGACTGAGCCTGGTTTCTCCCAAGGTTTTTTCTCCATTCTGTCACCGATGGAGTTTTGGTTCCTTGCCGCTGTCGCCTCTGGCTTACTTAGTTGGGGACACTTAATTTCCAGCGATATCGTCGACTTGATTGCACAGATACTATTTAAACTGAACTGAGCTGGATGATGACATCACTGAATTCAATGATGAACTGCCTTTAACTGAAAATTGAGTGTTTACTATTGTCATTTTGCATTAATGACACACTATTTTCCTAATTAATACTGTACAGTTGCTTTGACACAATCTGTATTGTTAAAAGCGCTATACAAGTTGACTTGACTTGCATGGCTACATTACTGTCATTTGGCTCATCAAAGTGGTCAGACATAGCATGTTACTTACAGTACTTTATATTTTTGCATTAACGGACTTAAAAACAACTATAAGCAGCAGCAGGGGAATTTAGAGAAAAACGGCATAGTGTTAAAAATGATCATTTATCATAACATGCATCTTGTTATTTTAACCAGCCTATAAGAGAACACTATGTAACCACGTGCAAGAGTGTGTGTGTGTGTGTTTAAAGTGTCCATGTATAAACAGTTCTCACTAATGGCTTGAAAGATACTCGACATCCAGTCCGAGTGGATTCCAGTAATGAATGTATTAATATGTTCAGAGACTCTGGTGACAGAAAGACACTGAGAATCACTGGGGACTTGACAGATCATTTGTTCCAATTTAATCCATATGTGAAAATCAAAGCCGCGTATGAAACGCTGTGAACGTCAGATGCAGAAACACATTGATCTGATCGTGACGCACAACGCTGTAGATCTGTTTGAAGTTCACCTCAGACAGATGCATCTGTACAAAATCACAAATGAAAAAAACTAACAAATTTACACTCTTTTTAGCACAAGAACATGTTTGCAGAGTGAACATGGATGCAAGACGAACAACAGATATAGTACTATATAGTTCAAAGGTCAAGTGTGTGCAGAGTAAAACTGTTTTTCTTGTCCCCGAACACAGAAAAATCGATCCATCAGAACATTACAGGTGCGTTCAGTACTTTGGTGCTAATTATATATATATATATATATATATATATATATATATACATACACACATTAAAGGAATAGTTATTTCAAAAATGAACCCTCAGATCATCCAAGATGTAGATTAGTTTCTTTCTTTTTCTGAACAGATTTGGCGAAATGTAGCACTTACATCACTTGGATGGATGGATCCTCTGCAGTGAATGGGTGCCGTCAGAATGAGAGTCCAAACAGCTGACCAAAACATCACAATAATCCACAAGTAATCCACACCACTCCAGTCCATCAGTTAACATGAAGTCTGATGAAGCGACACATTCACCTACATCGTGGACGGCCTGAGTAAATTTTCAACAGATTTTCATTTTGTGGGTGAACTATTTGTTTAAGAAAGAAAATGTGAATAAATGTCATCTGAATGGTGTACACTCACATGAGATGATGACTATTCAAAACCAAAATATAGAGCTGGTAGTGGCATTTTTTAATTAAATAGGAACCACACAAAGTAACATGTTAAAAACCACCCAGTAAACCCTAGCAACCTCATACCAATGTGTTTTGTTCTGTGTTTTGCAGAGTTAAAAGCCAAAGAAGTTGGTAGGACAGAAGTCTAAGGTGACAGTTCCAAGGGTGGTCATGGCCAAGTGAGCTCATAGAAGAAAAAAGGAAAGTTATTACGCCTGCCATGTTCCTACGAAAAACCTAGTGTATACTTACAAATTCAACACAATGGAATAATAAACACTCAGCAACCACCCACAACACCCTAGCATAGCCGGCAGGTTCTTGTACATGTAACTCACTCACATTTTCTTCCGAAAATGAAGGTGGCATGGAAATTGCATACTGCAGCTTTAAATGAGAGTGGAGATGGTTTATCCGTATGTCTTGAGGGTTCAAGCATCAGCTAAAGAAAGATGAAGCGCGAGGACAACAGAGAAAAGAGATGTGAAATGAGCAGTGTTCAGATGAAAGCCCATGATGGGAGGGCTGGATGATGCAGCTTTATGCCGAGTTCACACTGCACGATTTTAGCCCGATTTTTCACTCGCCGACAGGTTTTGCGAAATCGCAGAGAAATGCCCGAAATCGGAGACAAATCGGCGCTCGTTCACGCGAGTGACAATCACGCAGTGTGAATTATCAAAGACACGATCTGAGGGAATCGCCAACACATCGCCGACGCCCGTGAAATATTTGGCATGCTAAATATCTGGAGCTGTCGGCGATGACCTACAGCCAATGAGAGACCAAGATACAGGGCAGCGGGAAGTTCGGGGAGGAGTTATATGAAACGTAGTTTGCGGACTAGTGTTGCCAAATCCGCGATTGCCGCCGGTTGTTTTTTTATGTCAGCAGGTTGAAGCAACCTCAATAACGTGATATTTAGGCCCTGGAATGTGAATTGTACCAGGAGAACCCCGCCAAAAAAATGTGTATTTTACCCCCGAACGCGATTTTTACTGGGGGACCCCCTCGAAAGCAATTGAGCTATTTTCAGGCTAGTTTTGAGTAGTAATTGGGTGGGTTTTGTATCGAAAACCTGGCAACCCTGCACCAGACAGAGCTGTCGGCGATTCTTCCTATTGTGAAGTCATGCAATGTGAAACCCCCTGTCGCCGATCCATCGTGCAGTGTGAACACAGCAGCAACTGAATGCTACCCCAGATAGTCACGCAGTGTGAAAACAACGGCGATCCGATGAGTTTGAAAATCGTGCAGTGTGAACTCGGCATTAGGGTCATGATGGAGCACATGCTCACACCAGGAGGAGAAGAGCTCATGAGATCAGCAGCTCTGACCCTCTGACTCACACACAATCACAAACACAGAGATTCTCCAGCCTCTCCAAGATACTGAGAAAAAAAATATACAAAATCCAGGACAAAAAAAATGGATTGCATTCACACATCATCAAATACTGTTTAAGGATCAGGTCACTCAAAAATTCTAATTCTGTCGTTCCAAACCTACTGTATGTAATTTGAGAGATGTTTAGTCATTTCTGTACACAAAGCCAACATATGACCTCAGAATACTATTATGCAAATTGTATGGGAATTTTCTTTTTTGAAGTTTGAAGTTTGACAGCCCCTGGTCACTGTTGGCTGCCATTGTACACAGAAAAAAAAGTAAAATGACTATATATATATTCTTTTATTTTTTATTTTTTAAATGTGATGCATATTTAAACCTGTCATCACCAGATATCACACTAGTCATCACATTAAGGCTAAACATTAAGGTCTTTTGAAGTTATCTTTATTTATAGTAAGTAAACTAAATTAAACATTGATTAAGTATTGTAACGTCTTCATAATAAATGATATTTTTACTTTCTTTATGAATGTTTTTCCCTTGTCAGTATAAATATTTTTTATTTCTATTAAATGAAAATGTAAGGTTTGAACCAAACCATAAATATAATTTGAGAAAAATCACTTAATTTGGCTGTAACCATTTTTTTTTTACACTGGCTTATTTATTTATTTATTTCTATGGGAGAAGCCTGGTTCTAAAGAGTACAGCAAAATATCTCCTTTTGTGTTCCAAAGGAAAATAAAGTTATTTTGACATACGGGTGAATAAATGATGACAGAATTTTATTCAGTGAATTATCAATAATAAAAAAAATAAAAAAAAAACAATCCAAGAATTTTTTTTTACTAAAACTAATCAAATTTACTATTGATGTAAGCAAAGGTACTTCTTGCTTAAATGGCAAAAGTCCAAAAAAAAGGATTGTGTTGTTAGTCTGAACATACTGCCTGAACTCATTCATGTCTGTAATTTAAATCTTGATAGCAATTTAGACCCATTAAAACAACCACAACATGTATGTAAACCTCTCAGAAGCTCCTTCCTAATGTGGTTTAGAGGCTAATGTGTGGCTAATCTAGAGAAGGGTTAAAAGAAAACACATAACTGGCTTTGTGTGGGTTTTTTTCTGGATGTCTGAGTAAGCAGCACTCAGGGGACATGCAGGGGCTAACAGGTCATATTTAACCACTATTGGCCCACGGTGCTCATCTACGGTAAACCACAAGCAGCTGTCCTCACAGCAGAGATGAGAAGCACATACACACACACACACATCCCCACAGAGCAGGAGGAGGAGAGAGCAAAAAAGAGAAGACTGTTTTTGCTTGGCATTACACTGAAGTCTTAGCAAACACATCCGTTTTAAAGCAAGCACACCTTCACAAAACAGCTTGAATGGATATGGATCTTAACAAACAGAACACAGAACATGCTGACTGCAGTATGAGCAAGTGTGTGTGTGTGTGTGAGAGAGAGAGAGAGAGAGAGAGAGAGAAGTACAAGCATTTACTCACATCTGTGTCAGGGCCCTTGTCGGCTCCTGGACAGGAGAACGTAACAAACTCATGGCACCTTTTGTGGACCACAAAACAGCACACTGTGGATGAGAAGAAAGGGGAAATTAGACAAAAAACATAAACACATTTGTTTTACTATTCAAATCAAATATCAAACCAATATATATAGCAAAAATGTCATTTGTGATGTGCTATTGGCATGACATCAAATTTATATTGATCAAAAATATTACCATTGCAAATTCTGTGATTCTAGATACCAGTTGCATTATTCATTAATTAACACACTCCATTATTAAAATATTAATAGATATATATAGATTAAAATAAACCAAAGCATTCAAACATTTCTGAACGAAGTTAACATTGCTTTATATATCCAAGTTATTATTCAGTCAAACAATGAGTAAAATAAAATGAAATATAATAAAATAAAATAAAACAAAACAAAGATCAGCCCTAATCTGATGATCATTGTGAAACTAGATGATCATTGTGACTCCTCCCAAATATATATGTACAAACATACAATAATTACTTATTGTATTATGGTTATATGTCCCACAACCCTATAGGACAAGCGGTTTGGAGAATGGATGGTTATGTAATATCTATTCTGATAGATCTGTAAATTGCTACGGCAGTCAGCGGCTCACTCTCCTTATCAGCAATTCATAAACACATACACACATCTTAAAAGCATCCTTTACAGTTTAATAATGGATTTACAGCCATATTCATTCTGACTCTCTTTCAGATGAAACATTGATCTGAGAGTCCTGAAGGAGACACAAATGCTGCATCGTATTTGTAGAAGTGCTCCATTGAGCAAACGCTTTCCAAAATCAAACAATTTCCACATCAATCTGTATGATGTAGCCTACTGCTGCTTTGGGAAAATCAATTCCAAGGGTTCTGTACCTGAGCCATTTTTTTAATCAATAGTGGTTTTGTTTCAGTACTAACTTACAATGCTGTGCATCAAAGAAAAGCAATCATATGGCACAATTGAATTCAATACACTGTGATGCATCACATTATCATAAATAGCTCACAATTATTATAGCTCTAAATTACATTTTAATTCCTTATGATTGTCAATTTTGTTTTTCAGTAATTGAAAGGTAGAAAAGTATATGCATGCATTCATATTTTAAATATCAAGATATTAAATATCAATGCAATATTGTAAGAAACAAAATGAATGTTAGTGCCTGCCCTGATTAAAACTTGTTGAATGATATATCTCATGAAATAAACAGCAAAGTGGAAATATAAATATTGCAATAGTAAAAGGCCTCACAGGTTGCTGGAAGGTTCTGTTGTGCTGATCTGTTGTATTAAACACAGCTGAGAGTGGAGATCTGTTTAAATGTCACCAGCATCAGCTACATTATCGGCACAAATGTCTCCCATAAGCAGCATAGAGCTAGGAATGATTCCAATTCATCCAGCCCCTGTCAACAGCTCCATACAAACACCACCCTTCAATTTATATTGGGATACAGTCATTTAGATTTATAGTGTCGAGTGTGGCGTCTCATCTAGTTTCATCATCCTGACATGACAGACTAAATAATTGATGAGACACATATTAATCAATAAAGTGATCGGACAATATGAAAACATACCACATACTAACTATGAGTATGAGACAATGATGAGACAAATGCATGAATGCATTGTGAATGACACAGTCAGATTTTGCACAGGAAAACATGGAACACACACACACATACAATACATGCAATGATCACTTGCATTTGAGAAGCAATGGGATCGCACTGTTTTGGCTGGCAACATAATCCTTGTTTCAAACTTTAGAAATTACTTGGAAAAAGATTAGCTCATTTTGATGAACATGATCGAACGAGGGTGTCAGTAAAATGATCCGATCTTCCCATCGCTAATTTCAATAGAATATGACATTAGCATGTTGCTAAGCTGATGAGAAAATAGGCTGATGAACAAAAATAAACAGAACACACAATTTACACAAATAGCTAGTCAGTTTTAATTGGATTAAACTATTTGTTACTTTCAGCATTGAATACACATATAAGTTGCATTCTCAAATTGCCTTCTCGGAAGGTAATCAAGATAGCTAATCAAGGTCTTTAGGATCACTAGAAAGTTACAGGCAGGTGAGTTTGATCAAGGTTGGAGCTAAATTCTGCAGGAAAGCGGATCTTGAGAGCCAGAGTTGAGAACCCCTGACTTAGGCTGTAGCAATGCAGCCATCTTCAAGTTCTGTGTTCAATTTAGGTGAAAAGAAAGAATCCTAGAAGACTGGATAATGTTGCTTTCTACCTTCTGAACCAATGTTCATGTCAGAAGTATGCCTATGATGCCTAAAAATACTGACTATGTAGGACCATCACTAGGGTTTGGAACAGATCTGTTGTCCACAGTCAGATGTTTTCATCAGAGATACAAATTACCTGCTCTTATTATCCCTATCGTGGTTGTATTTCTCTATTATTGCTACTGGATCTATCCACTATTGACCACAACATTATTTTGAGTGAACTACAAAATGATGATGGCATTAGTGAAATTGCATTGGCATGGTTCAAATCTTACTTATCGAACCATCATCAGTTCATAGAAGTGAATTAAGAGGTATCATATCGATCACAATACAGTATGGAGTACCACAAGTCTCAGTACTAGGACCACTGCTTTTCATGCCTTACATGTTATCCTTGGGAGATATCATCAGGAAACATGGTGTTAGCTTTCACTGTTATTCTGATGACACTCAGCTCCATGTTTCTTCATGGCCCGATGATACATACCAATTCAAAAAACTAATGGAATGCATAGTTGATATAAAAATACATGGATGACTAGTAATTTCCTACTGCTAAATTCTGAAAAAAAACAGAGGTGTTAATTATTGGAACAAAAACCTCCACATGTAATAACCTAGATCACTGTCTAACACTTGATGGCTGCTCTGTCAATTCTTCGTCATCAGTTAGGAACCTAGGTGTGCTATTTGATAGTAATCTTACCTTTGAAAACCATGTTTCTAGTATTTGTAAAGCCACATTTTTCCATCTTAAAAATATATCTAAATAAATAAAGACATATGCTCTCTTAATAAACAAACTCCAGCTGGTCCAAAAATGCAGCAGCTAGAGTTCTTACTAGAACTAGGAAGTATGACCATATTATCCCAGTTCTGTCCACTCTGCATTGGCTCACTATTGAAGATTAAATACATTTTAAAATCTTACCAATTAATTATAAAGCCCTGAATGGTTTAGGTCCTCAATACTTGAGTGAGCTCATATCGCATTATATCGGGCCATCTACCTAGCGTTGTTCGGGAGGCAGACACACTCTGTCAGTTTAAATCTAGATTAAATACCCACCTCTTTATCCAGGCATACACATAACACATGATCACATCTCTATAATTCAAATCTGTTAAAGGATTGCTAGGCTGCATTAATTAGGTCAACCAGACCCTGGAACACTTCCCATAACACCCGATCTACTCATTACATCGTAAGAAGAATGGCACCTATGCTAATATTAGTCTCTCTCATTCTTATTCCAAGGTCACCGTAGCCGTACGGATCCAGTACGTATCCAGATCAGATGGTCACTGTAGCCACCCAGATCCAGTCCGTATCCAGACCAGATGGTGGATCAGCACCTAGAGATGACCTCTACAGCCCTGAATGTCAGCGAAGACCATGTCAACTAGATACGCCCCAGAGACAGATCCTCTGTGAAGACCTTGTCAACTAGATGGCCATCGGGACAAGACCACGAACCAGACAAGTCCTCTGCAGAATATGACCTGTGTTGCAGCCTGGAATTAAACCACACCATGCTGGTTTTGTCTGGCCAGAGGAGAACTGGCCCACCGACTGAGCCTGGTTTCTCCCAAAGTTTTTTCTCCATTTCTGTCACAGATGGAGTTTTGTTTCCTTGACACTGTTGCCTTTGGCTTGCTTAGTTGGGGAGGCTTAATTTTGGCAATATTGTCGGCTTGATTGCACAGACACTATTGGAAGAGAGCTGAACTGGATGATGACATCATTGAATCAACAATGAACTGACTTTACCAGAAAAATTTTCTTTTTGTTATTGTCCTCTTGCATTATTGACAAACTATTTTCCTGTTCGACACTGAGAAGCTGCTTTGACACAATCTGTATTGTATAAAGCACTATATAAATATATAAAGGTGGTGATCACATGCAGGTATAACCTGCTGAAGCCACTAAGACACAGTATCATGGGGAGACAACACTGATTGATTGAGTGGCAAAAGTGTGTTTATTTGAGACAGCACAGTTTGCGTCCTGCTGTGTGTTTCACTCATTTCCCCATGAGTTCATTACCGCCATCAACTTGCATCCTCCAAAACACAGCCACCCACCCAGCTTCCTCTTCCTAACACTCCACTGACAGTGTCCACACACAGGAAGACAATCACCGAGACATCTTTTGGAAGACTCAGGGTTGGGTCTTAATTTAGTGGCACTGTGATTATCTTGTTTATTTACTAACATTGTAATAAAATACATTTTAACTTTGATAAAATAAATATGGAAGGGTTTTAACATTGTGGATGCTGTTGAAATTCAGACACCCCCTCAAATTGCTTTGGTGGAAACTCTTTCCAGTTATCCATCAGCATCATGTAAGCATAATATAATATTCTCCAACAGGCCACTTCTCCAAAAACATGCTAGAAACCATCAGTAGGTCATGGTATCATTCAAATACCATCTTGAGGATGAGGATGCAAACAAAAGCAGGAGACCATTGAGTTTGTTGTCAAGACCACATGGGGAATTCATCCGTCCTGCATTCCAGATGTCACATTTACAGAAATGTGGAGCTCAGCAGATATGAGCAGGTGTGAATCAGTCCTCTTCACAGCACGCATGCAGCTGCATTTGTGTCACTAAGGGATAGAGATGTCGGACAGGTGCATTGTAATCATCTCCCTCTTATAGAACACACAAGGACAAACCGTATCTGTGTGGGTGTACAGTATGCGGAGAAGTGAAGCTGTGGAAGCTCAGAAGCTGAAGATACTTGAGTATAATTCAGATGTGTTATCTATCACTTTCTGCAATTCTAGAGTCAGTGTGTAGAGCTGCATGGTTAATCATTCAAAGATGGCAATCTTTGATCTTATTTCTAAATGCCAACGATTCGACAAAGTCATACCGTTCAAATATGCGGTCGCGCTGCCACTGACACAGCAGTTATCATGTTAGGTATGAAACAGCTTCACAGTGTTTTCAATCACACAGTATTATTTCTGTCTTACAATCTTACAATATTATCACAGAAGTACTGAGATAAAAGTGTATAGTTTTGATATAAATACTGATGTCTATGGTAGCAATCAAAATAGAGCAAATCACCTTGTGACAGTAATCGGCGCTTGTGTCGATTACATTGTTTCACCACTAGGTGGCGACATGTGACTGTTAAAAATGTGTTTGTCATTGAATCATTCATTGGAGAGATTTGTTCAAAACCACTGATTCATCCAGTAATGAAACAAGTGAAGTATTTATGAGGGAGTCACTGAATCATTCATTCAAACCTTTTTTTTTTAAATAATTCATTCAAATTAATTTAACATTTTTAAATAGACTGCAGCAATTAATATTTTGTCACAGCTTCTAGTAAATTACATGCTATTTTGTTTAGTTCAGAATAGTGGGAGAATCATGATCTCTATTTGAAACAAAAAAATTGTGATTCTCAATTTATCCAGAATCATGCAGTGTGTGATAAACCACACAGAGAGAGAGAGAGAGAGAGAGAGAGAGAGATAGAAAGCGTGGTTGTAGCTTATGAGAGCTTATTAGTATTTGGTGGTTAGTATCTTGGGAACAGTCCAGTTATTAAGAACAACATCTGTTCACCGAGCGCGTCAGCGATCTTTAGTCTTTCAACTGAAGGGGCCATGAGGAGGACCCATACATGCCCCCTCACTCTGTGTACTCTGGCAACAAGTCTGTCTCTAAGGGAAAACAATGAGATACAGACTTCTGGAATAGCACCCTCATACTCTCATAACTGTCTTATTAAACATGCCTCTGGCAGAGAGTTGGTCGTCTGGCCCAACCTTCCAAATAAATTAGACCAGCAGCACAAAGGGTCCCATTTCCTACAAACCGAAGTGTTCTTACTTAAGTGCTAATGCAAAATGTTTGTTGGATTCACAACAGCTGAAGTGTCAGCAACACTGAATGTGCCGCAATGGACGCTGTAGCATGAAGGTCCTAACACTGGGACCCAGCCCAGCTGGCAGCTGCACAGATTTGCTCAACGGGAATAAACTTAAACAAGACACCAGGTGAAGTCATGACACACCAAATGATCCCGGGCAGAGTTAGAGGGCACTTTGTCTGAGCTATGAATGCCTCAACAATCCTGTGTGAAAGCCTTTGACTAAACAAAAGCCTAAACTTTCAGCAAACCATCAAAGTAAGTGCTGGAGAAGTCTGGAGCCCTTACTTCTGTTTATATAAAATGGTGGAGGACAAATTATCTGCACTTTGCCCTTTAAATAGTTGCAAGAACATCATTAGCTTTCTGGAACAGGCCTCCTTTGGGCCATTTTGTTCCCTTCAGGGGAATGCCCCTTAGGTTTTAAATATCTGGTTTTGGTGTAATATTATTCCACCTACACGTGAGACAAGATCTCTGTACACCAGAGATGCCAGGATTTTGCTTCTATTAGACTGCATGTCTCTGCCAAGCAAAGGTGGCTGCGCCAACAAGGATAATCATTATCAGCTTTGAAATGAATACTGCTCAGGGGATGAGGTGAACTAGATGAGATGTACACCTAGCTAAGAGCAAGACAGTGAACCTAAGAGTGAAATTTGGAAGAGAATGAATCAAAAACAACAGCTTTTAACGCACATTTGCTTCCAATGTGAATAGACCAACAACAATTCAGGCACTTCTCTTATTCCATGAGGTTGACATATAAGCATTCATGTCAAGACAAATAGCAAGCACAAGTATTACAAGCACTAGGTTTCTGCACTTTCTCAGTATAAAACAGATGGTAGATATCGGTAACACTTTATTTTACAGTCTTAACTAGACTATAGTAATAACTAGCAGTAACTAGGTACTTACACTGAACCCTACCCCAAACCTAACCATAACCCATATGGTTACCTAAAACTTTCTTTGGTAAGTACATTGTAAATACACATAAGTACACGTACTGTAAAATAAAGTGCAACCTAGAAGTTGGCGGTCTGTATCAGGATCCTGAATATCCTTGCAGACATGTGCCAGTCAAACGATGCAAATCTTTCCTTTAGATTGTATTGTTGAAGGAAGGGCCACCACTTGCAGCATGCTTTTGTGAGCTGAAGTGCTCATGCAATGCAGTTAGCCAATTTAAAAGAGATTATGCTTGAATATATATCACCCTAAGTGATACAGTATATAAAAACTGTTAGTGTTGCAGCAAAGCTCCAAGCAGGATGTAGCTTTCATGGCAGTTACTTTTAGGTGGAAGATAATATTCAGCATTATGTTAGCAAGTTCAAGTAATAAAGTTAAAAACAGCGGAACGAACTAGAAAATTACATTACATTGACAATAACCTCGCCACTCTGAGAAGATGTGCAGAGGACTCCCATTGAGAAAAGTGGTGCAAGATTCCAGGCAAATCCTGCTGTGATGATTAGACAGTATAGATTCTTTACCAAGATTGTTGTGTAAATATTGAATGGAAGAGTTCTTAAGAGTTGATTGGACACCAGTTAGACCGGCATTAAGCATAAACCAGCCAATAACTGGAATGGAAATCCAGGATAAATTTAGAGAGGCTGCCAGTTGGCAGATGGTGCTTCATCAGGTGTCTTCTAATTAATCAGTACAAGCTTTGCTTTCTCCACTCAACCAGGTAAAAGATAGACAGACCTATTACACAAAGCAGCTTACAGCACACAGCAACAATATCTATCTATCACTTGCTCAATTCAGTCAGAGCCAGAGTTAATCTCGCTCACTCTAAAACCGTCAGTTTACTTTTAATGAGCTTACACAATCTACATACATACACACAAATTATTAATGTCATATCTGTTACTAATAATGACAATAGAAGCCTGAGTATAAAGGTGAGGAAGACCAACACTGAGACATTTAAAAGAAAGAAAGGTAACAGTTTATTTTAAAAACCAATTCCTGCTACTATCTAGTTGCTTATTAGCACACATATTACTAGCATATTCCCTTTTTCTTTATTAGTATTGTTATTATTACTTTTATTGTTAACATTGTTATTGTTATTATTAGTATTGTTATTGGTTTTATTTTATTAATTTACTTAGATTTTTTTTTTGCTTTCTGAAAAGCCTCCCGTGGACTGGTGTTGAAAATTAGCATGTGTGGTAAAACACTTAAGCAAGTGCATATGGTTTGTCCAATGTAACGGTGATGTCCATGTTAAATAAAAATTTAATAACAATAATAATATTGGTATAATGTATTTTCCTTATGCCTGGAATGCAAAATAAATAAATCCTCTTTACGATATAATTCCCTGTCCTGTCACACCACAACTTTGATTTGGTGGACTAAAATAGTTAAAATATGAATAAGCAGTAAATCTTAATTAATACAGTTTTCTTTAATAATTTCATTATTATCAGAATGATATCAAGACAGTGTGTCACCTATATCATTTCTGACTTTTTCCAATTTTGCTGTCTACTTTTTGGAATAACCTTCAGGGTGGGAATACTTATGATATCTAAAAATGCAGCTCAATGAGATCTGGAACAAAGCATGAGAGAAAAGTAGAGGGAGGGTGGCTGTGATATTCAGCCATTATTGTATATGCAGCCACATGATAAGTACACTACACTTAACTGAACACACACACACACACACACACAAAGGCTATAGGTTACTTTTTTTCTCTCATACAACACACATGCACACATCTCACAGGCTGTCTGACAACAACAGGCACATAAGTCCTACTCCATTTCTGTGTGTCAAATTCTCCTCAAACTTTCATGGGGCAGAAGAACAATCCTGTTATAGTCTGGCAGTGAGAAACTGACACGCTCTGTTGTTTACACATCCTGCAGTTACTCTATCCCCGTGTAACTACACCGTCATGGCAACAGACTGACAGGTTACCAGTGCGCCTATAATGCGAGCGGACTCTTTAACGCCGGGTTGCAGATCTCCTTTGTTCTGAACAGAGATTATTTAGCATGAGACGGAAAGAGACGCCACGCCTGAGCTAAAATAAGCAGTGAAAGCTATCAGAGAGATAGTGTTATACAGATGATACACACACACAAGGCCTGATATAACCTGAAACGCTGTGTTTTTTTTAAATAAATAAACTGAGGATGGTTTGCTGGTCTATTGGGTTAAGCTGGTCTATAGGGTCTCCCAGTTTGATCAGTTGACATTAACCTAAACCACATAGAAGACCAGTTAAGAACAGCAGTCCAGCTTAGGCTGATTTAAGGTGTTTTTTTTTTCTCAGCAAAGAAACCAAACCAAACAAACAGAAGTAAAGTGTGACATTTAAGAACATACTTTACACTAGTATGTGAACATAACACTTCTAAGCTCCATTTCGTGCAACATTGTGTCTCAGAATGTCAGACTGTAATTCATATCGTAATGACGCAATTACGTAACACATTTTCTAGCGTTACTACTAGTGGTCGACCGATATGGGTTTTTTGACAGCTGTAGCGTCTGGACCACTCCAACACACAATATATATTTTGTTAGCTAGATTTCACAAATACTTTGTAACACCCCAGGACGCCGAACAAGACCCTGGTTTCATGGTAACCCGATACATTTACAACCTTGTGGAATGCGAGCCGGCTCTCATTCTGCTTTCTCCAGAAACAAGGGGTACAAATGCACAGGAGAAATGGACTGTTCTACTAATTAATTCATAGGAAAACCTTCTTTGAATGAACACCCATTTTCTTCAGGCCATTGTGTATATTATTGCTGTGTTGTATTTAATCTGTGGGATCTTTTTTTTTCTTTTTCTCAAATACAGTCAAGGTAACACTCATTTTACATACAGCATAAAATAAAAATTACATGAATATGACAGTGGGCAAATGCATAAAGCGCAGCATAATTTGAAATCACTAACTTAGTTTAAAGTTTGTCGATCGCACGTCTCCAGTCAAGCTGAACTCTCCTCCTGTCAGCATTCAGTTTGCATTTCACAAGATCTCACAACTGGATCCGACTAAGTTTGCAAGGTTTGTGAAATTAAATGTTCATTAGTCATTCAAAAATTTGTTTAAATGATATAAATGCGTATTTGCTGAATGCTGACGGCAAACGAGAAAGTATTATAATGATTAAAACTTATCGGCCGATGCCGATATTTGAAAAATGCCAAATATCGGCCGATATATCGGTCGACCACTAGTAAAAATTGCTATATAAATAAAAAAGGAAAGGAAATCCTTTTTTTACCGATGGCGATATTTAAAAAAAATGCCAAATATCGGCCGATATATCGGCCTTGGCGATATATCGGTCGACCACTAGTTACTACAAGGGGTGCTATAGCGCTGTGTAAAGCATTAGGGAACAGTTAGCTACTGTATTGTCATTGCAGAATAATAGTTTTGCTGATTAAGTTATTTAAAGTTAGTGTCAACTGGTCAATATTACTAACTACTGCACATGATATAATAATAATCACATAATAATAATCACCTCCAGAGTAAAAAATACATTTGAACAATATCACTGCTGGTTTGTTACCTCTACAATAACACAAGAAAGCATGTTAAAAATAAAACAAAACAGTACACCTGCAATGCATTTGGTCATGCGCTTGCAGATATATTTGCATAATTGTGTAAAGTAGTACATTTCTGGCCCAAGACTCAAAGCTGATTCAAAAAGAGTTATACTTTGGTGTGTTGCTATGCTAACAACTCAATAGTCTGAGTACAAAAAACACACGACAAAATACTGGGTGAAAAATGTTTTTATTTATTTTTTTGCCCTTTATATTCTTTTAAATGTGCACTTGTAGAGTGTCTCAAATTTTAAAAGTACATACACAACTGTACTTGCAGATAATATAATGTTATATTAATTAAAGTCAATTTTTAAGTCCCGTTAAAGACAGTACACTTCATGACTGACATTAATTCCTGTAGTAAGTACTCTTTTTAAAAAAGTGTTCTTGTATAGGTCATTTTCACAAGGGTTCTAATGCAACAAAGCACTGGGATATTTCTTACTGACACTCAGTATTGAAATGTATAATCAACATTTTCCTGCACTCTCACTTTCTTTCAACTAAAATGAATCAATACTGAACTTAATTGAGCTGAATAATGACACATTTGTCTTCTATAGAGCTGCTAGTTGAATTGAGTTTGTTTCATAAGTGATGAACGTTGCAACATTGACACTGTTACTGAAATTTAATTAACATCGAACTAAATTGAGCTGAATAATAACACTATTGTCTTCTGTAGAGCTGCTTTACGACTGACACTGAATTTGTTTCCATAACTGAAGACTTTTTAAACATTAACACTGTTATTTTCCTGTTTTACTGTGAAGCTGCATTAAGCAATATGTATTGTAAAAAGCGCTATACAAATAAATGTGACTTGACTTGACTCTGTACCATCTTGAATTCTTCACCTTTTGTTCTTGTGTATTCTGCATTCTGTGATTGCATACTTTTAAACTGGCTTTGTTTTGGGAGTGCTTATGGTGACTAAAATCCTCTCTAGGTAGGTAGTGTAGCTCAATACAGTAGGCTTCACTAGGTTAGTACATCAATCATTTCAGAAACTTTAAAAACTGTATCACAGCATCAAGGCAAGCAAACCGGAAACATGACAGGTCTGTGAAGGGTGGCAAATAACCCCGGCAGGAACAATGCAACGAAGCCCACAGAAGTTTGCTGCTCAGCAGGAAATGATGCATGTGATGTCAGCAAAGACACTTTTACCCTGTCTCTGTGGAGCCTCAGCCTCTGTTCATTTACTCACAGTGCTGGCCTTTCTGTTTGTGTGTGTGCGTGAGCGTGTGAGTGAGTGTCCCACTGCATGTGTGGGTGAATTTGCCACTGACTTTCTCAAGGCAACCAAGAAGATCATTCAGATCTCTGTGTATCTGCCTCCAGCATGTTAGTATCCATGAGACGTGTCTTTCTGAATCATAGTTTGGAGTGGATTTTGAAGTTTACAGTAAATAGTGACAGTGTGGAAGATATCGATCTGACAATGTATATAATGATAGCCAATGTCTGCTATGTTCAAATTTATCATTGCATATGCTTACTAAAATTAATGACTATTAATGCTACCTATTTGCCTTCTATTTGTTCTAATAATAAGTACAAGATGCGACTGTGCCAGACGTTACTCCATGCAGAGAACATATCACATCACTTAATATTATAATTTATTTAACCAATATTATCCACTGAATTCAGGACCTGAATTTCATGTAGGAAACCATTTAGGTCTAAAAATAAAGTGTAAATTATAAACACATTAGTCCTTAAAATTAACGTTACAAAAGTTATTTAGTTAAGAGCAGTGATTGATCTTTTTTGTGTGTGTGTTTTGTTGTTTGATTAACATTAATGACAGACAGCACAGCTTTATTAGGTTGCTGTCCCTTTAAGACTGCATGGTTTCTATATAATGATACACGGTTTTCTTTCTGAACTGCTGGCATTCACTTAAGACAAAACCGACTGTGTTTATGAGGATACTCGCCAGGACGTGTATTTTGACAATTTTGTGTGCATTACGCGCAATAAGCTGTGAAAAATAACTCCATTTAGTACTCATGAGGTGTTTGTGAGGTGGCTTTATATCCACATGCTTTGGATGTGATGGTGAGCGCACAGAAAACCGTTGTGGAGTGTGCGAGTACCAAATGGTTTAAAACGTTTTTTTTTAAAAGATGTGCAAATGATACAGTTTTGTGACGATTCCGATTAGGTGGGTGACAATTCTGTCAACTGTCCCAAAACGTGAGGAAAAATCTCGTATCACAGCATGCAGCACTTCTCTTGTAGTGCAGGCGAGATGCGCTGATGTAAGCCATTTTGAGAGGGTGAAAGAGACGAGGTACCTCTGAATCGCTCATGCTGTTTTTATATGACTGATTTGATCTGGTATTCTATGTGGATTTATTTACATCTAACCTACATGCTATATTAAATAAATGTTTGCGGGAATTTCCCGCATATAAACGTGAAACCTGTGGGAATGAGTAAAACTAGGTGATATATGCGTGATCCCACACCAGCCTGATTAAAATATATATTCTATAGCAGATATTTGTGAAATTAATTTCTATGACTTTTCCAAAACTTTCTGGGGTTATCAATTTTTCCAAAACTTTTCCAGGTCTGGGAATTGCCATTTTAAAATTCCATGACTTTTCCAGGATTTTCATGGCCTTACGAACTGTAACGCATGCACGCATCACCGGCACTTCAGTCCGAGTCGAACCGTTTCCTCAGTTCAGTGACTGTTGGAGGAACTGGAGCACTGAATGAATGGGCAAAAACCAACATCATAGGATCATATTTGGCTAAATTCAAGTCGGAGTGACTGTCAGGCACATCAGAAAGTGAGTTTTGATTGATTAACTGATATGTGTTGCTCAAGCCAAGAACTGATTCAGACAGTTCAGTCCAGTTTGGTGAACTGGTTCAACTAATAGCGCTTTTCCACTGCATGGTACGGCACGGTACGGCTCAGTACGGTTCACTTTTTGGGGGTTTTCCACTGGGTACAGTACCTGGTACTTTTTTTTAGTACCACCTCGGTTGGGGTTCCAAGTGAACTGTACCGTTACCAAAACGTGACGTGTAAACTCTGCTGATCACGGATTGGCCGGAGAGAATCGTCACTGCTGAACTTGCGGCACAAACACAACAGAACCGCTAGATTTAAATCAGCACAGCCAGCGAAGGTTAGAACGCAACTGTTTTGAACTGAGCACACCTTTTTTAACAACCAAAAGGTTTTGTTGTCTGTTGCGGAAGAACAGACGTTCCTCTCATTGATAGCAGAGGAGCGGATCCAGCGAGAGCTTGATAGGGCGACGCGGAATGAAAAAGAATTTTTTAGGAGTCGTGGTAGTAGAAGCGGCGCAACTATAACGACATGTGAATAATCCCGCCCACTCTAAAGCGGTACTGAACTGCAGTGGAAACGCAAACCGTGCCGAGCTGAACCGTGTCGTGCCGTACTGAGCCGTGCCGAGCCGAGTCATACCACGCAGTGGAAAAGCGCCATAATTCACCAAAAAAAAAAGAATGATTAGTTTGTGAACTGGACCATTTGCCTGAGGCTATGGATTACATAATAATGTTGTAATGTTCTTCACAGACCTATTGTTTCTCTTCATAAGACCTCAATATATCATCAGGAGCCATGGGTATTAATTTTGTGCTCCTTGATATTCTTTTTTTTTTCTTCAAAGACGCACATTTTAATTTTTGGGTGAACTATTCCTTTAAGCAGACAATCTACTGATACTCTACTGACTGATAGATGACATGTAGTTGTAAAGTTTCTTATAGCTAAAGTGGACCATCAAAATAAAGTGTTACCTATAATGCACATCTTATTAACTATTTTGTAGTGCTTTTTGGAGCTTAACCATCCCTGTACATTTTCACTGTATGGAAAAGAGCTGCATTAACATTCTGCAATTTGATTCATTTTCCTTAATGCAATAACAATCTCTTCTATGTCAACTGTCATATTTTGCACTGCATCATGAACAAACCTGCCTGGATAAGACAGAGGAGTGTCATGCGCTCAGGATGAGTTGTGAATGAAATCCAGTGAGTGGTTTCAGAGTGTGTGAAGGGCTAAACATAGATGTGACTGCTCTTGAGTGAACAGCTCCTCCTGGGCCTGTAATGACCATGTGCTGACACTACAGATGAGAGGAAGACACACTCTGGAGGGTAATTTGATGGTAAATGGCAGTGCTGTTTCTGGGACATAATTCCAGAGGAGAATAAGTGAGTCACATCACAATGGGGGGGAAATTGCTAGCCGCTGTGTTTTTCAAAGAATGGGGTGGGGAGCCATGTACGGAGATTCAGTTCACCTTGACCCGATAGATGCATTAGGGTTCCATGTAGGGTTCCATTTTTTTAAAATATGCTTTTATTTATTTATGGTTATATAGTTCTTTTTGACTTGATATCTAATGACAAAACCTAACCTAACCAAAAAGTTCTGTAGTATCAGATATAATACATGTTCCCTTTCAGTCGGTCACTACGAGTCACGTCGTGACCGACGAATTGGGATATCGCTTCGATAGACCAATCTACTTCGAGTGTAAACTAAACGAGCCAATGCACTTTGGCATGCGATAATTGCATCCAGCTGCCGCTCATCGCCGCATGAGTATAAATAGGCAGCAGGT
>NW_015506922.1:79876-99188 GCF_001515645.1 Sinocyclocheilus grahami
GCGCTTCAGCGGTGGTCGTTCCAGTGTCGAGTGGGTTGCGCACTTCAGGCTGCACTACCCCCTGTCGTGTTGCAAAGCGGCCATCTCCCCTGTGCGCCTCAGCACTAAAAGTGCATTTCCTAAAAAAGAGCAAATTTCTCTAAAAGAGCTACACGGGTGCGTCTTTATAAAGACGACAGATCGTCCTTATAAGGATGCCGTTTCACCCGTGCGTTTCTGGGTGCGGTCGTTACCCGGCACCGGGTTATGGTCACGATCGCTGCCTCACGTGTCTGGGCATTAAGCACGCTGAGGTGGCCTTCATGGATGAGTCATGTTCTCATTGCGGGAAGATGACCATCTCGGAGCTGCGAACCAGGCTCCGCTACTCGCAAGGGGGCGGAGTCCCGATGCTGCTGCCACGATCTGGGTCCCCCCCGGTGGAGCGGGCAGTAGTGATGCAATTGTGTCCTAAGTCTGCCTCCTCCTGGCGGGGAGACCCGGTACTTCCTTCCCGGGCCTGTAGGCATTCGTCTGGTCTGACCGGCAGTGCCTATACGGCTTGCGGGGGAGCTGCTTCCACCTTCCCCCCTGGATGAGTCATGTTCTCATTGCGGGAAGATGACCATCTCGGAGCTGCGAACCAGGCTCCGCTACTCGCAAGGGGGCGGAGTCCCGATGCTGCTGCCACGATCTGGGTCCCCCCCGGTGGAGCGGGCAGTAGTGATGCAATTGTGTCCTAAGTCTGCCTCCTCCTGGCGGGGAGACCCGGTACTACCTTCCCAGGCCTGTAGACATTCGTCTGGTCTAACCGGCAGTGTCTATACGGCGTGCGGGGAAGCTGCTTCCGCCTGCAGGTGCACCAGGCTAAGGCACTGAAGGACCTGCACGAGGGTGGTCACAATCCGGAAGTTCTGAAGGAGCTCCGAACCACCACTGACCTCGCGCTCCGAGCGACGAAGGTCACCGCGAGTTCTCTGGGTCGTGCGATGTCCACGCTTGTGGTCCAGGAGCGCCATCTCTGGCTGTGTCTGGCAGACATGAGGGACACCGACAAGGTTCGGTTCCTCAATTCTCCTGTGTCCTAGACCGGCATCTTCGGCGACACAGGCGAGAGCTTTGCCCAGCAGTTCTCGGCAGCCCAGAAGCAGACTGAGGCGATCCGACACATCCTGCCCCGGCGGGCAGCTGCTGCCTCCATCCGTCCGCCGGCTGCAGCGCCCCAGCCTGTTCGTCGCCGAGGGCGGGCCCCCGCGTCTGCTCCCATGCCACATCCGCAGCAGCCTTCCACAAAGCGGCGTCGTGGAGCCTGGCGTGGGCGGGCCCCCGGCAAACCTGCCGGCAAGCAGAGAAGCAAGCGGCCCTGAGACAGGCGACCCAGGGATGGAAGGATCTGCTCTTCGGGAGATGGTGAACGCACCACTCCCTCCCCCGGAGGAGGGCCAGGCGGAGAATCTTTTGTTTAATTTTTTCCCGCCGTTGACCTTACGGCCGACGGTACCCAAATTCTTGACAAAAGAGCAGTTTCCTTTATCTCTGGGTCCCAGGAGGGCACGGAGAGTTGCGGACGGAGTAACGCCGGACCTCACTCATCCTCCTCCTTCACCAAACGGCAGCAGCGGGCGGTTCGAGAGCATCAACAAAGGCCCTACTCACGCACGCTCTGCCAACCCGTAGAACCAGGTGAGCCTTGCACCCCACACTCACACCCCTCTACGGCCCGCTCACAAGCCGCCCGAGCTGGGTCCCTGTGTTCCACCTCGCTACCCCACTGCGGGTACGGCTGTGGTCCCATTGGTCCCGCTTGTAGAGTTTCTGGGCGCTTGGTCAGCGCTACCCAGCCCGTCTTGCTGGCTTCTGCGAACCATCAGCCTCAGCTATGCGATTCAGTTCGCCCGGCGCCCGCCCAAGTTCAGCGGTATCCGCTTCACTACAGTGAAGGCGGCCGATACCCTTGTTCTACGGGCAGATATCGCAGTCCTACTGGCGAAGGATGCGATAGAGCCGGTCCCTCCAGCCGATATGAGGTCGGGGTTTTACTTCATTGTACCCAAGAAAGGCGGTAGGTTACGGCCAATCTTGGACCTGCGAGTTTTGAACCGGGCCCTTCATCGGCTACCGTTCAAGATGTTGACGCAGAAACGCATCTTCGGGTGCGTCCGGCCCCGAGATTGTTTTTTTGCAGCGATCATGTGTCGATCCTTCCACGCCACAGACCATTTCTGCGGTTTGCGTTCGAAGGACGGGCATATCAGTACAAGGTCCTGCCCTTCGGGCTGTCCCTGTCTCCCCGTGTCTTTACGAAGGTCGCGGAGGCAGCTCTTGTTCCCCTCAGAGAGCAGGGTGTTCGCGTTCTCAACTATCTAGACGATTGGCTTATACTAGCACAGTCTCAGGATCAGTTGTGCGAGCACAGGGACCTGGCGCTTCGGCACCTCAGCCTGTTGGGCCTTCGGGTCAACTGGGAAAAGCGAAAACTCTCCCCGACGCAGAGGATCTCTTTTCTCGGTATGGAGTTGGATTCGGTCAAACAGACAGCGCGCCTCACAGAGGAATGTGCGGTGCTAGCCTGCTTGCATACGTTCAAGGGCAGGACAGCGGTCCCACTGATACTTTTTCAGAGGCTCCTGGGGCATTTGGCGGCCGCAGCGGCACTTACACCGCTCGGCCTATTACATATGAGACCGCTCCAGCACTGGCTTTATGGCCGAGTCCCGAGGTGGGCGTGGAAGCGCGGCACTAACCGGGTCCAAGTAACATCGGCCTGTCGCCAAACTAGGGCTGGACGATATTTCTTAATTTCGGTCGATATGATATAATTCCGATATCGATAGCACTTACACCGCTCGGCCTATTACATATGAGACCGCTCCAGCACTGGCTTTATGGCCGAGTCCCGAGGTGGGCGTGGAAGCGCGGCACTAACCGGGTCCAAGTAACATCGGCCTGTCGCCAAACTAGGGCTGGACGATATTTCTTAATGTCGGTCGATATGATATAATTCCGATATCGATATGAACACTATTTAAAAAAGCCTTGTAAAAACTGCCAAGAACGCCCACAACAGATGTCTGTGCATACAAACTTATGAAAAATGAATTTGCCAAGTCTATGACACCTCATATAAAACCATATAATACTTAAAAAAAAACAGCATAAATAAATTAATGTTCACCTTTTATTTGTATTTAGCCTTCATACAAACAAGAAATATGAAATCACTGTCAAATAAACATCTCAGACTCACCTAATTAATATTAATATATTTAACTTCAAACTATAGGCTAACATACCAGTCAAAAGTTTTTGAACAGTAAGATTTTTTATTGTTTTTAAATAATTCTCTTCTGCTCACCAAGTCTGCATTTATTTGATCCAAAATACAGCAAAAACAGAGTTATTTTGAAATATTCTTTCCAAAAAAAAAGAAAAAGAAATCATACTGACTCCAAGCATTTGAATGGTATAGTGTATAATGTTTCAAAAGCTTTTTATTTCAGATAAATGCTGATCTTTGGATCTTTCTGTTCATCAAAGAATCCTAAAAAAAAATACTCAACTGTATATTGATAATCAGCATATTAGAATGATTTCTGAAGACTGGAGTAATGATGCTGAAAATTCAGCTTTGTATCACAGGAATAAATTACATTTTAAAATATATTCAAATAGAAAATGTTTCTAAATTTTATTTTTTTTGCTGTCTTTTGGATCAAATAAATGCAGACTTGGTGAGCAGAAGAGAATTCTTAAAAAAAAAAAGAAAAAAAAAATTTTACTGTTCAAAAACCTTTGACTGGTAATGTAGGGTGGCTGATTATTGTTATAGATTGAAACAAATGTGCTTCAGCCAGGATAAAGAATATGAAAAGTGCTCTGAGTTGCTGCAGAAAAAAAAGAGCAAAAACAAAAACATATTGCTGGAGACGGGCTTATTGAAAATTGAAAAACTGATTGTCTGCCAGCAGGAGGTGCATTGAGAGCGGTAGAACTTGCGGTTTCTCCGGTAATGGCTGTAATCACAGCAGCTCCGCTCATGAACGCTACTTTATCAGATAAAATGAAAATGTCATCGAAACTTTTCTGAAGACAGTCAGTTCCCTTCAGAGATACATTCACATAAAACACCCGCGCCGTGCAGTGCTCATGTTTATTCAACGAAGTCAATCGGCACAAATAAATCAATTTATGGGAAACACTGGTAATGTATATCGAAATATCTCGACAGGGTGGTCTGCGCTCCCGTCGCATGTCGCATCTCGCCCGCCACCTGCTCCTTTGGAGTCAGAAGGTTCTGAGGTCACTTCGTGCTGTTCACATTCCGGGCCTGCTCAACCGTACAGCCGACGAGCTGTCTCGAGCAATGCTCCCGGGAGAATGGCGACTCCATCCCCAGACGGTCCAGCTGATTTGGAGACGTTTCGGAGCCGTTCAGGTAGACCTGTTTGCTTCTCCAGAAACCTCTCACTGCCAGTTGTTTTACTCCCTGACCGAGGGAACACTCGGCAAAGACGCATTAGCACACAGCTGGCCGCTGGGCCTACGCAAGTATGCATTTCCCCCAGTGAACCTTCTCGCACAGACACTGTGCAAAATCCGGGATGACGAGGAGCAAGTCTTGCTAGTGGCGCCGTATTGGCCCACTCGGACCTGGTTCCCCGAGCTAGTGCTCCTCGTGACAGCCCCTCCTTGGCCGATTCCTCTGAGGAAGGACCTACTGACTCAGAGACGGGGCACCGTTTGGCACCCGTGTCCAGACCTTTAGAAACTCCATGTCTGGTCCTTGGACGGGACTCGGAGGTTCTAGATGACCTACCCCAGGAGGTAGTGAACACTATCACTTCGGCAAGAGCACCGTCTACGAGACACGCTTACGCCTTGAAGTGGAACCTGTTCGTCGAGTGGTGTTCTTCTCGCCGAGAAGACCCCCGGAGATGCCCGATTGCAGTCGTGAAAAATTTCTTTCCTTTCTGCAGCAAGGGCTGGAGCGAAGGCTGTCTCCCTCCACCCTCATAGTCCAGGTTGCTGCTATTGCTGCGTACCATGACCCGGTGAATGGAAAGTCCGTAGGTAAGCATGACCTCGTCATCAGGTTCCTTAGAGGGGCCAGGAAGTTGAATCCTACCCGGCCCCCCTCTATACCTTCTTGGGACCTGTCTCGAGTGCTAAAATCACTACAGCAGGGCCCATTCGAGCCTTTGCATTTAGTTGAGCTAAAGTTTCTTTCATTGAAAACTCTGCTCGTAGACCGGACACAAAGCTTCAGAACCTCAGACAAGCTCTTTGTCTGTTACGGAGGCCGGCAGAAGGGGAATGCCGTCTCTAAGCAGAGGATGGCCCACTGGATTGTGGATGCCATCACCCTGGCTTATCAGGCACAGGGTGTGCCCTGCCCATTCAGGCTCCGAGCTCACTCAACTAGAAGTGTTGCATCCTCCTGGGCGTTGGCCCGTGGTGCCTCACTGACAGATATTTGTAGGGCTGCGGGCTGGGCGACCCCCAACACGTTCGCTAGATTCTATAGCCTCCGTGTGGAGCCGGTATCCTCCTGTGTTCTCACCTCAAACGGGTAGTGGCGCAGAGAGGCCCCGGTTAGTGTCGGCTTGCTAAAACTGCTCCAGAGTGTCCTACAGTAGACCCTGTTGAGATCCTCCGTCACCCTCGGCAGCGGACGTGGCGGAACGTCATTAGTCTTTGATATTATGGACACTTTACTATCCCATGAGGCCACAGCAGAGGATTTATAAATCATAGATATGTATACGTAGATGCCTCATTAGTGACTGTTTCTATGGGCCACTACACGTAAGCCATCCGCCATATTGGAAGGGTCAACTTGAGGTCATTAACCATAATAATCAATGAATTTTCATAGATGCCACAATCCTTACATATATATGGTTCCGCCCGTCTCTCGCAGTCTCACCTCTGAAAGGTTATCCCGTTTCTTTGGGAATTTAAAGTTTTTTACAACCATCGGCTGTGCAGCATTGTGGCATCTTCGAATATTCATTGATTATGGTGAATGACGTCAAGCTGAATGCTGCAAGATTGGCGGGCGCATCTACATGCTTGGAGTCGTCGAATGAGGCATCTACCTATATCTATAGCTGTATCCGAAACCGCCCTCAATTCCCCAAATATAGTGCACTATATCGGGAGTCGGTCATTTTGTAGTGCTGTCCAAATTCTGAGTGAACTACTTCATTCCCTACATCCGTTCACTACTTTATACCCACAATGCATTCTGATTTCGAGTGTACAACCGATGGACACTCGCTGAAGCACTATTTACCACAATCCAATGCGGATAACCGCCGACCTGGAAGAGAGAATGGTCCAGGAAAATCCCACATCTAATTATGCAATGCACAATAAACTTTACATATCACAGAGTTTGAAAATACAAAGAGAAACTCTTTATAGAGAGCAAACTTAAAGTGAAATGCATGTGGGTGAGAGCACGTCCCAGATGACCACATTAATCGAGACAAAAGAATGTTTAAAAAGATTAGACTGAATAAATCCTCTAGTGTCCTCTTTTCATTTCATTATTCATCTGCATGGTCATTCCCTCTCTAATTGACTCATTCTGTCGTGTCATATTAGGATGGAGTGGGTGGGCTGTGTTTCCAGCTGTGAGTGCTCTTTCCCTCTCTCTTGTGGGCAACAAACATTAAACATTTTAATGCACTGTGAGTAAACCTTTCCCTGACCTATTCTCTGTCCACAGCCAGAGCTGGAGGGTCTCCTCACATATCACACACACACTGATGTGACACCAGAGGTCCTGCAAATTAAAGAGAAGCAAGCCTGCTGCCTATTACATCATACTACATAACCTGAAACTTCTTTTATAATTGGATCACAGATCAATTACTTATACTGTATGTTCCCAATCATCCCACTAAATATAATCTGATATGATATTATAATTTTTTGTACTCGTCGATATGGATACCTACCGCATTTTCATTTAATTCATTTTTTTTAGGTAGAGAGCCTAATGTGAATCATATTAGTTATTATTTACGGTGGCCGAGAGAGCTCAACGAGCTGCAAATTAAAAAACACATGCAAATAGAAAAAACATCTGCAAATTAAGAAAACATCTTTATCAATTGGACAGCACACGCGCTGCAAATGCTCACAACACAACCAAATAAAGAAAGCGCTGCAAATACTCACAACACAACCAAATAAAGAAACACGCTGTAAATACTCACAACACAACCAAATAAAGAATCACGCTGCAAAAACAGAAATGTGCTGCAAATGTTCACAACACACCCAAATAAAGAAAGCGCTGCAAATTCTCACAACACAACCAAATAAAGAAAGCTCTGCAAATACTCACAGCACAACCAAATAAAGAAAGCGCTGCAAATACTCACAACACAAACAAATAAAGAAACGCGCTGTAAAAACAGAAACACGCTACAAATGCTCACAACACACCCAAATAAAAAAAGCGCTGCAAATACTCACAACACAAACAAATAAAGAAACGCTGCAAATGCTCACAACACAACCAAATAAAGAAAGCTCTGCAAATACTCACAACACAACCAAATAAAGAAAGTGCTGCAAATACTTACAACACAACCAAATAAAGAAAGTGCTGCAAATACTTACAACACAACCAAATAAAGAAAGTGCTGCAAATACTTACAACACAACCAAATAAAGAAAGTGCTGCAAATACTTACAACACAACCAAATAAAGAAAGTGCTGCAAATACTTACAACACAACCAAATAAAGAAAGTGCTGCAAATACTTACAACACAACCAAATAAAGAAAGTGCTGCAAATACTCACAACACAAACAAATAAAGAAACGCTGCAAATGCTCACAACACAACCAAATAAAGAAAGCTCTGCAAATGCTCACAACACAACCAAATAAAGAAAGTGCTGCAAATACTCACAACACAAACAAATAAAGAAAGTGCTGCAAATACTTACAACACAACCAAATAAAGAAAGCTCTGCAAATGCTCACAACATAACCAAATAAAGAAAGTGCTGCAAATACTTACAACACAACCAAATAAAGAAAGCTCTGCAAATGCTCACAACATAACCAAATAAAGAAAGTGCTGCAAATACTTACAACACAACCAAATAAAGAAAGCGCTGCAAATACGCACAACACAACCAAATAAAGAAAGCGCTGCGAATACTCACAACACAACGCACTGCAAATGCTCACAACACAACCAAATAAAAAAGCGCTGCAAATACTCACAACACAACCAAATAAAGAAAGCGCTGCAAATACTCACAACACAACCAAATAAAGAAAGCGCTGCAAATACTCACAACACAACCAAATAAAGAAAGCGCTGCAAATACTCACAACACAAACAAATAAAGAAACGCGCTGTAAAAACAGAAACACGCTACAAATGCTCACAACACACCCAAATAAAAAAAGCGCTGCCGCACGTGAAAAATAATTTCCCGACTGAGAAAATGCACGTGAACTCAAGTCGGAAAGCTCTAATAATACAAATACAACACATATTTGTAGTAAAGAGTGTCCATGTTGTTTTCACATTCCAACTTATAAGCACAACTTGGGAAATGAGAGCATCCGAGGAGCGCGTGAATGCAGTAATTACGCTTGCTCTGATGGCAGCAGGTAGCCTTCCGTTAACTGCTAAACATGCCTAAATTAAAATGCCTAAAGCTAAACCTCCCTTGTATTCACATTTCTAAACCTGTTGTCCAACAAAAGAGAAAATTATAAAATTTTTACTCCACAACACCAGTCAAATACTTCCTTTTGTGATCTGATGAGGCTTCTTGTCACAGAATGAGGCAAAAAATATGTTCCATATGCTACATTAAAAAGAATACCTCAATTAGCAATAGATTATAAATTAGGGTGAGCCATACGTCCTCTTTTCTCCGGACATGTCCTTTTTTTGAACCTACAAAAATGCGTCCGGCCGGGATTTCTTAATTGCCCAAAATGTCCGGGATTTGGCTGTTTTCTTAATCCCTCTTGAAATCATTAGCCTAAATAAGATGACAAAATACACAATTACTGTAACTGTGAAAGCATGTAAGATGGCTAACTTACTTTACAACTTCCCTTACAAAAATGGTTTCACTATTAAAATTTATTAATGAATAAATACATTTATTATGTAAAAAAAAAAAAAAACCATAGTAACCACAAATTAACCATGGATTTACTACACTAACCATAGTTTAACCATGGTATTTGTACAACTGTGGTTATTCAAATGGAAATCAATAAATTTTTGTTGGTGTAATTTTGGGATTGTTGGGGTCCTCCCGTTGTGGTCTGTACTTGCATTTCTGTATTTGGTTGTGTTGTGAGTATTTGCAGTGCGTTTCTTTATTTGGTTGTGTTGTGAGCATTTGCAGCGCTTTCTTTATTTGGTTGTGTTGTGAGCATTTGCAGTGTGTTTCTTTATTTGGTTGTGTTGTGAGCATTTGTAGTGTGTTTCTTTATTTGTTGTGTTGTGAGCATTTGCAGCGTGTTTTTGTATTTGTTTGTGTTGTGAGCATTTGCAGCGTGTTTCTTTATTTGTGTTGTGAGCATTTGCAGCGCGTATCTTTATTTGGTTGTGTTGTGAGTATTTGCAGCACGTTTCTTTATTTGTTTGTGTTGTGAGCATTTGCAGCGTGTTTTTGTATTTGGTTGTGTTGCGAGTATTTGCAGCCAATGTGCTGTCAGACTGATGAAGATGTTTTCTTAATTTGCTGGTGCTTTTTCTATTTGCATGTGTTTTCTGAAGTTGCAGTGCGTTGAGCTCTCTCGGCCACCGTAATTATTATTATTTTTATGCTTGGCCATCCCAGACAATTCACTGGTACAGTTTACATATTGTGCATCCACAGAATGCACTTCGCATTCATGTAAATCCAAAAATCTGCAAAGACATGTAGTTTATGAGTGTAGGATATGAGTCTGGATTGGAAGAATTTGTCTGGCCTTGACTGGTCTTATGTGTGGTGTTTGGGTGTCCATATACCTCTGACTGTAGGGTATGTTTTTATTAATGTTCATATTAATAATATGATTTATAATGTCATTCAACCATGTGAAACATATGTACCTAGCTTGCAAACAAAAATGTATTAAATAAAAGAAAAATCATTCATCTTAATTACTTTATGACTATTAATTGCCAGCACAACTGCATAAAGGTGGCAGGCATGAAGAGAGACAGAAGGGATTTTTCATAGGGAGTGTATTCTTCCTCTAACATAAGATGCCCATGCCTTGCTATTACTCATCGCTCTGCCCTATTTAATACCCACCAGGTGGCACAGCGCACTACATCATTATGTGTCTGAGCCACCCATACCACCCCTCCACCCCCACCCACAGGCCCTCTCTGTGCTTAGCTAAAATGACTCGTAACTAGGGCTGGGTATCGAGTTCGATACTTTTTAGGCACCGACCGAATTGCCTCGATACCATCGAGTATCGAAAAACGTCTCGTCATTCGGTACCAAATTTCGATACCTAAGGGGTTAATCTCATCAGCGTCAGTGAGCCAATAAGCCTGCAGCACTAGCCGGTGTGTTCGACTAGAGGCGTGGTGCAGATCGATCATCTGCGAGAGCGATTCGAAAGCGCACAGAGCAGTCTGCTCTCTTTAGCTCTCGTGGTACTGTAATACACCGATCGGTCTGCACAGTCGGTCCGCGTCAAGTCGAACACACCCAGAGAGTGGCGCACACGTGAGGCTGTAGTGTGAATGCATCCCAGCCCCCTTAGATGTAAGGCTACATTTACACTGGTGCGTTTATGTTCTAAAATGAAAACTATCCTCATCGTACTGGCGTTTCCACTGCGTTTCAAGTCGGCTTTCCACAATCTCCGACAAGCGACAGGCCGGTCATTAATTTCCAATGGAGAGTAGCGCGGGAGCTGTGTGGTGTTCCGATCATATGCAGATGTCCGTTCATACTAATGTTACACGACCGAAAGCGCGTGTTATGTGACCATTCATGCAAACTGTAGCATCATGCTACATAAGACAATAAATAAGATTTATATTCCGCTTTTACTCAAAACTCACTTTAAACCACCATCGAGTGTTTGTAATAACTTCCGATTGCCGTCTAACAGGGCCGGATTTACGCATTGCTCAAGACATTGAGCAAATAAATATAACAAACAATAGGGTAAAAAATGACAAACTATTTCCATGTCTTCCACCTTTTTTATGTAGGCTATGGAAATCACGCTTTCTTTCTCCCAGTCTCTCTCTCAGACGCGAACAGAAACTTCTTGTCAGCGCTGCACCGCGAATTTATCAGTAAAATAGTTTCGCAGCTGAAAAGCTACATGACATTTCTCAGTAGCGAGGTTCATGAAGCAGTTCAACTTAAAGATTCACTATTAGTAGACACTGCTGCTGAACGCTGCTGAGACGCACAGACGCAGGTATTCACACACACTTAATCTCTCTCTCTCTCTAATAACTGCATTAGACTGCATTAATAACTGCGTAAGCCTGCATATCAATGGCTCAAGCCTCTGTTATCAGCTCTAAAAGGTTTATTATATTAATAGGGAAGGGGGCCCAAAAATGTGTTTTACCTACGTCCCAAAAATAGGTAAATCCGGCCCTGCCATCTAATGTGTGTTTTGGCCATGTAATGTTGCTGAAATTAAATATGTTATTACCTCTGAGTCAGAGCAGCGATCATGGAAGAGAGAACACAAGCAGACAGCGCTGGAAGCTGCTAATGCTCATCAGTAAATCAGTGGAAAATAAATAGAAATCATGATTCTGTCTGAGCTATGCGTTTTAAAACAAACACTAACTAGTGTAAATGTAGCCCAACAGATGTGTAAACTGAAGACTATTTGAGATTTATTAAAACTATTTTGCACTGATTTATTGTGTTGGTTACATTTTGTTCCTTTGTGCAGTGGCTCAGGAGATGAGTCTTTGAGTTTGTATACACATCAACAAGCTGAAAAATAAAAGTTTTTTTTTGTTAGATAATGTAATTGTAATTCAAATTGATTTCATAAAATTGGTATTGGAAAAAGTATCGTTCAGGAACCGGTATCAAAGTCAAGGTATCGGTATCGATATCGAAAATTTGTGAACGATACCCAGCCCTACTCGTAACATATCCAGATGCTGGCTGCTGGGATAGAGGATCAGTCTTATGCTGAGGTCACACTTAATACACACTGAAGCTTTATTGAAGAGCACTAACACGCACTGTCAGATTACAGCTATACACACACACACACACACACACATCCCACCACAGGATATGGCAGTTTCATACTGCCACAGCATAAATGTTTTCACTTAGTGCAATTTTGTTATATAAATAAATGCCTTAGTAAAGTAATAGTAGCAGGTAGAGTTATTAGCAGTCACCAGTTATACGTTTTGGGGTTTGTTTAAATAATAATAATCTTTTCTCTCACTATGTTTATTACGTTTGAAATATGGATATTTTTCTTACAAAAACATGGATTCGCTACAGGGGGCCTTAAGTCATCCCCCAGAGCCGTGTGCAGCACGTTTTATTATGAATGCATGCGCTTTATTTGACAACTTGTGGACTGTTCAACTGCAACACCCACTGACTGTAATGATAGAGCTTGGAATAGCCAGGACAATTTTTAACATAACTCCGACTGGATTCGTCTGAAAGAAGAAAGTCATATACACCTAGGATGCTTCGAGGGTAAGTAAAACACAAGCTAATTTTCATTTTTGGATGAACTAACCCTTTAAGTGAGACAAACCCATTGATAGTTGAAGGCCAACAAGTTTGTGTTTGTATGGGTGTGTGAAAGAGAGGGGTTAGAAAGATAAAAAGGCTCTGTTCTTGTCACTAAATCTGTTCACTCTATATCCTTCAGCAAGAGCCCACATTTACTGTTCTTAGCATGCTATTAGGAAGAGAGCAGCATGCTGGCTGCCTGCGGACACGATTGAGGATTTGGGCTCCCAATCCAGTGTTATATCCCTCTTAGTTCCTGTCAGAACAGAAATGAAAAGAAAGGAAAATAAACTAAAAAAAGCTTTCATATTCTTCCTTTTCCTCTCTTGTCAAAAGAATCACAAATTCCCAAATGTCCATGAGTGATTCAAAACATTTTAGAACTTACAGCTCTCTGGAATACTTGACACTGATTGGCTGAATTCTCTGTTACAAATTTTTTTAAATGGTCACAAAACTGTACATGAATTAGGCTAATACATTAACAAGGTACACCTGTTCATTCAAAAACCCATTTGTGCTCAATTTCATTACTGTACAATAAATATCACTGACTATGTGAGGTCTACAGTGGCCGAGAGAGCTCAATGTGAAGTGACGTGAAGTGCACTGCAAGTCTGCAACTGAAGAAAACACATTCAAAAAAAAAAAAAACACCAGCAAATTAAGCAAACATCTTCATCAGTTTGAGAACACATGTGCTGCAAATACTCACAACGCAACCAAATACAGAAACATACACGATGAAATACATAAACACACTGCAAATACTCACAAAACAACCAATTACAGGAATACGTTCCAAATACTCAGAACTCAACAAAATACAGAAACCAACTGCAAATACTCACAACGCAACGGAGTACAGGGACATGCTGAAAATACTCACAGTGCAACCAAATACAGAAGCACGCTTCAATTACTCACAACACAACCAAATACAGGAACATACTGCAAATACTCAAGAGCACAGCGAAATACAGAAACCAGCAGCAAATGCTCAACACAACCAACTAGAGAAACACGCTGCAAATATTCACAACACAACCAAATACAGAAAAGCGCTGCAAAATCTCAATGCAATGGAATACAGTTTCTGTTGTGAGTATTTGCAGCACGTGTTGTCAGTCTGATGATGTTTTCATGTGCATGTGTTTTTTTATTTGCATGTGTTTTCTTCAGTTGCAGCGGGTTGCACTCTCTCAGCGACTGTAGGGGCCTCACTACTACGGCAGAAGATTAGGTCCATCCTGTGTGATGAACAGTCGTCTTGTGGTACTCTGACAGGAAGTTGTTAGGAAGACAGAAGCTGGAGAGGATATACAGAAATGCAAAAGCTCTGAATCTTGCAATTTTGCAAAAAGTGCTCTGGAGCTCCATGATGTCTAGTGCACCAAAATGGCAAAACACAACCCAGCCAATGATGGGATCAAGCTGCCCAAATAGATCAAGAACACAGATGTCAGACAAAAGATCCAGATACTTCTGTCCAGACATAAGCAATCTTTTTGGGAGGAGATGCACTGACATTGTTTTCCGAATACAAGTTAATGATTACAAGCTAATTACATTAATGATTAATGAGTAATGAGTAACCAATGAAATGATCATTCATTTTAATGACAATCAATTATAAAAAAACAAAAACAAAATAAATCTTGAAATCAGATATCCCTAATGAGGAAGTTCCATAATGTTTCACTTGAAATAATGAACTAACTGGCTAAAATCATATATCCCAACATAAGAGAAGAGTGAGCTTGATTCATCTCAACATTGGTTAATATCGATAACATCGTAATTATTAATACAAATTTCACGATTCGATTACCAATTCGATTCGAATCGATTCAATATCGATTATTTTGGATATATATCAGGTACAATACATGCTACATTTTCTCAAGGAAAAAAATCTCTCAACTAATGCTGTAAAATATACACGAGAGTCAGTTGGTACTACATTACACTAATATTGAAGGTTAAAATTGACTGATTTGTTAAAATTACACTTAATGAAGTTTTTCAAATAATAAAGTTACAATTACATAATAATATTTCCCTTTCAAGGGAATTTCGAACTGCATCATCTAGGGGTCGCTATGGGGAAGACCTTCAGTGGGACTGGTGTCTGAAGCATATATCTAAAAACGACAATAACATTGGCCAGCGACAGCCTATGATGTCATTACCCTGCGCGATCACAGTATAAAAGGGCTCCAGGAGAACACGTCATCCTCTTCTTCGTCTTCACTGACCGTTTGTTTATGAGAAGTTGATGCTTCTCAGACGTATTGTTCTTGGGATGAGCCATTTCCATCTATGGACTGCTCCTTCAGAGTGCCACGAGGGCCCCTTAGAACGGTATCTTTAAAATCCATGATATGGTAAGTGCGCACGCGAAGTCCCTGTGCACTTTCAAAAATCCACGCTGTGGTAAGTTCGCACATCAAGCATGTTGCGTTCTTTCTAAAATCCTGTATGGTAGGGGCTACAGGCTTCGTGCCCTTTATTTGAGTCGGTTAGGCCCCGGTTCCACCTTGGGCACCACTCTACCTATGTATCCTCAGGATACCTACTTTAACAGGGTGTTGCTACTAGAGGTCTGTTGAGACAGTTCCTTCAGCAAGCTCATGCAGAGCAAGCGGTAGCCCCCTGGGTGACAGGCCAAGACCTAGTACGATTCTAGGTACTTGGTCGTATACCATTAAAGGAATCTTAAAATCCATGATATGGTAAGTGCGCACGCGAAGTCCCTGTGCACTTTCAAAAATCCACGCTGTGGTAAGTTCGCACATCAAGCATGTTGCGTTCTTTCTAAAATCCTGTATGGTAGGGGCTACAGGCTTCGTGCCCTTTATTTGAGTCGGTTAGGCCCCGGTTCCACCTTGGGCACCACTCTACCTATGTATCCTCAGGATACCTACTTTAACAGGGTGTTGCTACTAGAGGTCTGTTGAGACAGTTCCTTCAGCAAGCTCATGCAGAGCAAGCGGTAGCCCCCTGGGTGACAGGCCAAGACCTAGTACGATTCTAGGTACTTGGTCGTATACCATTAAAGGAATCTCTTCCTGATTCCTTTGGCCGTAAGGGATAATGTCACTGACAGCTGTCTAACGTTTCAGGGGCAACTCCCTTAAAGCTTTGGTAGAGTTGGTACTAAGTGCTCGCCTGTGGTTTGGCATGCACTCCCCTCAGCATGGTGGCGTGGGTATACAGTTCCCCATAGCGACCCCTAGAGGACGCAGTTCAAAGTTCCCTTGAAAGGGAACATCTCAGGTTATGTATGTAACCATGGTTCCCTGAGTAGGGAACGAGATACTACATCCTCTAGTTTCCCAGCCATGCTTTGGACTCAAGCTTCAGACGAAGAAGCGGATGACGTGTTCTCCTGGCGCCCTTTTATACTGTGATCGTGCAGGGTAATGACGTCATAGGCTGTCGTCGGCAAAATGTTATTGTCGTTTTAAGATATATGCTTCAGACACCGGTCACACTGAAGGTGTTCCCCATAGCGACCCCTTGAGGATGCAGTGTCTACTGCCTCTGCCTACAGTAAACTGTATAATGAATATGTTATATGGTGCATATATTTAGCAAAATGCCCCTCTCTACAGTTTATTTTTTTGATCTGACTAATGAGTTTATGGACACCGAATATGTTTTTCTGAGGTAAATGTGATGTTACGTGACATTGTTTACAAGCCATTATATTGACGTCTTTATGTGGCTGAAACACTGATTGAGCGATTACATGAGACAGGATACGGCTTGTAAGGTTGTACCCTTTCTTTTAACTTACCTTCGGATGTTTAGTCACGTTTAATTTGTGCTGAAACTGGTATTAATGTGGAGGAGATGATCAGTTCCCGTGCGCCTCGCGCTTCCACGTCTATTGAACTGAGGCGCTACAGCGATCTGTTACTCCACATTAAACAGCGCCAAAACGGCATTTATTGTTTGAATACTGCAATACAATGGACAGAATTTGAAATCTGAGACTTTGTTTCATATTAAAAGTACCAAAGCACAATGCTTATTGCGATATATTGGCTGGGAAGTGCCCTTCAACATTCCATCCATTAACTGAAAACAGGCTAGACCAGGGGTAGGCAAGTTCGGTCCTAGAGAGCCGCAGTCTTGCAGAGTTCAGCTCCAACCCTTAAAAAAAATCACCTGCCTATAGCCTTAGTAATCCTGAAGACATTGATTAGCTTGTTCAGGTGTGTTTGATTAGGGTTGGAGCTGAACTCTGCAGGACTGTGGCTCTCTAGGACCGAACTTGCCTACCCCTGGGCTAGACTAATCGATTCTTGGGATTTAAGAATCGATATTGTTCCGTAAAAATGAGAATCGATTCATATCGAGATATCGATATTTTTTACCCAGCCCTTGTAATTATTGTTTTAACAATGTGCAAGCTGACATTATTATTACAGTTACATTTTAGACACAATATTGTCTGTTTTTTTTCTGTTTCACCAACAAAACTGGAGCAGAACATTTACAGCAAAACGGCTGTGTTTTGTTCCTAAATTAATTTGTTTTTGAATTAATCATTTGAGTCAATGATCATTGATCCATTTGTAATGTCACTTGATTTGTTTCTAAATGAATCACCCGTTTTAAAATAATTATTTGAATGAACGATTTAATTAATCAATTATTAAGACAGGGACTTGCTGCCACCTACTGGTGGTTTTAGTTTCATATTTATTTATCCATGACAGGCCTAAACCAGCTCAGATACCAGCACAAAAACACACGCAGCAAAATATTGTTTAATTATCACTATCAAAAAATAAAAAATAAAATAAAATAATAATAAAAAGAAATAAAGAAAAAAGAAAAATCTCCCAAAATATCTAGATATCATTTTTTGACAATATTGCACACCCCTAGTGAACAACAGCTCTACATATACACAAATTATATATGTAGTTATAAATCTCTATATATACACAAATTGTGTCACTAAACTTGCATTGTTAATGTTGAAGTACCACCAAACCTTTTGATGTGACTCACTGTGCAGCAATGAACTTTGCATTGGACCAATACAAGAAGGAGTGTTGTGCTGCCACTCAGAATCTTATAGTACGTTTATTGAACATGTACAGTCCCTACATTTTTATGCCTTTTAAATGTAAACATTGTTGTCGCAAAATCTGTCGATTTGTCACCAAGATAATGCTATCTAGCTGGCTAACATATAAGAGTTTTTTATTAAAACTGCTAAAATGATTTGTGATAGTTTTGGAAGCATTAATAAGAATGTGTTGATAACTACAAACCAATCAGTAATGTTCTTCATTGTATACCATGGTTTTACAGCAAAAGTGTGCTTTGACCCACAGAAAAAAAAATCCTTACTGTTGAGCCCTGTGTATATGCATTCATAATCTTTGGCACTTTACAGATTCTGGCTTATTAGAAGATTGGATACTACAACACTTCTGTAAAAGGCCAACATTAAGTCAAGCCAGGAGTCTGCTAAAAGCCATGTGACAAATCTGAAATCTCCCGGAAGAAATTTTGTGCTTTGGCCTGACAGCAAATTGCTATTTTGGCACACACCAAATTCGGCCTAACTGCATGCTGCACCTTCTGCAACTAGCAATCAGCTAAGATTTTCCATCTACAGATCTTTAAGAACTTTTAACTGAATATGTTTTTTTTTAATGTATTTTGATAAAGATGAATCAGGTAAAAATGCAGTTTAAAACCTCTACGTGTCAGAGCTAAGAAGGTAAGAAGCAAAAAAGCTGCAAAGCTACTAAGAAAAAAATCAGAGTGACACTCGACATTCATCTCCAGCAAGGAGATTCACTACAATCCCTTTTCTAGCTCTCTAGCTCACAGCTCTGATAGAACTCCTGAGGCTTCAATTGGAGCAAAGATGAACAGTGCTGCCACACTTCTTCACCCTGATTTTACCACACCAGGGGTCTAACACCTTTACAGCTGACCCACTTACAGACAAACCACCACAGACCACCAGAAGAACCCCCACACATCTCTCATTTCCTCTGCAAAGAAATACTGCAGAGGGACTTACATGACCGTCATACAGAATCAGCAAATCTCTGTTGCTAAAGTCATTTCATGCTCCTCTATTGGCTGATTCTCCTTAGCATGGTCAAATTGACAGATTTCACCAAATAAAGCTCATACTCTGTGAATACAGCAGGGCAACATATACAAGGAGTATTACCTCTTTCACATGCCCATCATTAGGACAACTCAATCACAAGGTGAGGTGTAACCAGCCGACTACTTCAACCACTCACTACTACAAGAGCAGATGAGATCTGTCCTGTGTGATGAACAATCAGCTTGTGGTACTTTGACAGGAAGCTGTAAGGAAGACAGAAGCTGGAGCAGTTATACAGAAATGCAAAAGCACTGAATCTTGCAGTCTTGCAAATGCAAGAGCTCTGGGGCTCCATGACATCAAGTGTAACAAAACGGCAACAAAAAGGATCAGGCTACCCAGATAGCCAAAAATAGCCAGGACAACCATGTCAAAGTACATATAGTATGAGCTTGTTCAACAACGTTATAGTGTGATTTAATTATTATTATTT
>NW_015506922.1:102511-110943 GCF_001515645.1 Sinocyclocheilus grahami
TGTCATAAAAACTTGATGGATTTATTCAAACATAAATTAAACACTGAAGAACAGTAAAATGTATAATGAATATGTTATATGGTGCATATATTTAGCAAAATGCCCCTCTCTACAGTTTATTTTTTTGATCTGACTAATGAGTTTATGGACACCGAATATGTTTTTCTGAGGTAAATGTGATGTTACGTGACATTGTTTACAAGCCATTATATTGACGTCTTTATGTGGCTGAAACACTGATTGAGCGATTACATGAGACAGGATACGGCTTGTAAGGTTGTACCCTTTCTTTTAACTTACCTTCGGATGTTTAGTCACGTTTAATTTGTGCTGAAACTGGTATTAATGTGGAGGAGATGATCAGTTCCCGTGCGCCTCGCGCTTCCACGTCTATTGAACTGAGGCGCTACAGCGATCTGTTACTCCACATTAAACAGCGCCAAAACGGCATTTATTGTTTGAATACTGCAATACAATGGACAGAATTTGAAATCTGAGACTTTGTTTCATATTAAAAGTACCAAAGCACAATGCTTATTGCGATATATTGGCTGGGAAGTGCCCTTCAACATTCCATCCATTAACTGAAAACAGGCTAGACCAGGGGTAGGCAAGTTCGGTCCTAGAGAGCCGCAGTCTTGCAGAGTTCAGCTCCAACCCTAATCAAACACACCTGAACAAGCTAATCAATGTCTTCAGGATTACTAAGGCTATAGGCAGGTGATTTTTTTTAAGGGTGGGAGCTGACCTCTGCAAGACGGCGGCTCTCTAGGACCGAACTTGCCTACCCCTGGGCTAGACTAATCGATTCTTGGGATTTAAGAATCGATATTGTTCCGTAAAAATGAGAATCGATTCATATCGAGATATCGATATTTTTTACCCAGCCCTTGTAATTATTGTTTTAACAATGTGCAAGCTGACATTATTATTACAGTTACATTTTAGACACAATATTGTCTGTTTTTTTTCTGTTTCACCAACAAAACTGGAGCAGAACATTTACAGCAAAACGGCTGTGTTTTGTTCCTAAATTAATTTGTTTTTGAATTAATCATTTGAGTCAATGATCATTGATCCATTTGTAATGTCACTTGATTTGTTTCTAAATGAATCACCCGTTTTAAAATAATTATTTGAATGAACGATTTAATTAATCAATTATTAAGACAGGGACTTGCTGCCACCTACTGGTGGTTTTAGTTTCATATTTATTTATCCATGACAGGCCTAAACCAGCTCAGATACCAGCACAAAAACACACGCAGCAAAATATTGTTTAATTATCACTATCAAAAAATAAAAAATAAAATAAAATAATAATAAAAAGAAATAAAGAAAAAAGAAAAATCTCCCAAAATATCTAGATATCATTTTTTGACAATATTGCACACCCCTAGTGAACAACAGCTCTACATATACACAAATTATATATGTAGTTATAAATCTCTATATATACACAAATTGTGTCACTAAACTTGCATTGTTAATGTTGAAGTACCACCAAACCTTTTGATGTGACTCACTGTGCAGCAATGAACTTTGCATTGGACCAATACAAGAAGGAGTGTTGTGCTGCCACTCAGAATCTTATAGTACGTTTATTGAACATGTACAGTCCCTACATTTTTATGCCTTTTAAATGTAAACATTGTTGTCGCAAAATCTGTCGATTTGTCACCAAGATAATGCTATCTAGCTGGCTAACATATAAGAGTTTTTTATTAAAACTGCTAAAATGATTTGTGATAGTTTTGGAAGCATTAATAAGAATGTGTTGATAACTACAAACCAATCAGTAATGTTCTTCATTGTATACCATGGTTTTACAGCAAAAGTGTGCTTTGACCCACAGAAAAAAAAATCCTTACTGTTGAGCCCTGTGTATATGCATTCATAATCTTTGGCACTTTACAGATTCTGGCTTATTAGAAGATTGGATACTACAACACTTCTGTAAAAGGCCAACATTAAGTCAAGCCAGGAGTCTGCTAAAAGCCATGTGACAAATCTGAAATCTCCCGGAAGAAATTTTGTGCTTTGGCCTGACAGCAAATTGCTATTTTGGCACACACCAAATTCGGCCTAACTGCATGCTGCACCTTCTGCAACTAGCAATCAGCTAAGATTTTCCATCTACAGATCTTTAAGAACTTTTAACTGAATATGTTTTTTTTTAATGTATTTTGATAAAGATGAATCAGGTAAAAATGCAGTTTAAAACCTCTACGTGTCAGAGCTAAGAAGGTAAGAAGCAAAAAAGCTGCAAAGCTACTAAGAAAAAAATCAGAGTGACACTCGACATTCATCTCCAGCAAGGAGATTCACTACAATCCCTTTTCTAGCTCTCTAGCTCACAGCTCTGATAGAACTCCTGAGGCTTCAATTGGAGCAAAGATGAACAGTGCTGCCACACTTCTTCACCCTGATTTTACCACACCAGGGGTCTAACACCTTTACAGCTGACCCACTTACAGACAAACCACCACAGACCACCAGAAGAACCCCCACACATCTCTCATTTCCTCTGCAAAGAAATACTGCAGAGGGACTTACATGACCGTCATACAGAATCAGCAAATCTCTGTTGCTAAAGTCATTTCATGCTCCTCTATTGGCTGATTCTCCTTAGCATGGTCAAATTGACAGATTTCACCAAATAAAGCTCATACTCTGTGAATACAGCAGGGCAACATATACAAGGAGTATTACCTCTTTCACATGCCCATCATTAGGACAACTCAATCACAAGGTGAGGTGTAACCAGCCGACTACTTCAACCACTCACTACTACAAGAGCAGATGAGATCTGTCCTGTGTGATGAACAATCAGCTTGTGGTACTTTGACAGGAAGCTGTAAGGAAGACAGAAGCTGGAGCAGTTATACAGAAATGCAAAAGCACTGAATCTTGCAGTCTTGCAAATGCAAGAGCTCTGGGGCTCCATGACATCAAGTGTAACAAAACGGCAACAAAAAGGATCAGGCTACCCAGATAGCCAAAAATAGCCAGGACAACCATGTCAAAGTACATATAGTATGAGCTTGTTCAACAACGTTATAGTGTGATTTAATTATTATTATTTTTATTTTTTTTGTGAAATGTCTAGCGAGTAGCACTATTTACATTTACATTTAGTCATTTAGCAGACGCTTTTATCCAAAGCGACTTACAAATGAGGACAATAAAAGCAGTCAAACCTAACAAAAGGGCAATAATATGTAAGTACTGTGACTCAGTCTCAGTTATCCTAATGCACGTAGCAATGATTTGTTTATAATAAATAAAAAGAAAACAAGAAGATAGAATAGAAAAAGAATAGATAATGCAAGTGTTACAGGCTTTTTTTTTTTTTTTAAAGACAACAAGTAGTAAGAATAGGAATTGAATAAGAATAAATGCAAGATTAAATGTAATATCAAAAATGGGTAAAATTTTTATCCAGAGCAGATGAACATGAATCTGGCAACATTTGATCACATTAGTTGTTGTATGTTTCATGGCAGTTTAGAAATGAAATGTCCACTGAGTGGTGCTTAAAGGTTAACGGTCTATGGCATTTGAAAATAAAGTACCCCTACACTAAACCTATATGATAGTGTTAACAGAAGCAAACACAATAAAACACATTTGCTGACGCAAATATGCCATTTTAGCTTGCTTCTACGATATATATATATATATATATATTTTTTTTTTTTTTTATCCTAATTTGTGTTTTGTAGGACCCGAGCACTCTGGATATTAAATGCAGTGCTATACCGGGTGAGCTACTGAGCAAGTTTACAACATAAGAAAAGCCATACAGATGGAGCTGGTTATGTGATGCAGACAACAAAATCTATTAGTTTACAAATCATGTAATCATAATCAGTGTGAAAAGGAATAAAAGTTGTTAGTAATTAGTTTTACTGCCACTAGTGATCATTTCATCTGGAAACTGATGTAAAATGTAAATGTGTGTATTAGGTTCCAGCATCCACACGATCTTACACAGGACAAGCAGTTTGTAAAATGTATGGAATACAACTATTAAACATGTCCTTAAATGACTAAATCATTGTGTAAGAAGCAGACTGCTGTCTGTAAGGTCTGTCAATCATCCAGGTCAGAGTCAGAAAAACACACTAAAGTATCACAAGTAATTAGACCGCTTTCGCCATACATTTATGAAGACATTTAACCTCATCACGCACTGTGACATCATGGCAGTTGTGATGGCTGTGGGAACTGTGTCACTTGTTATTAAACTCCGCTTGAAAATGATCAGCCATATGCAGTGTTTTTTTCAATGGGCCATTAAAGTTGAGTTTGTTTTGTTAAGTGAATCAGAGATGTGACACACAGGTCAACTAGCACTTTCTATGAACCATGAGTGCGAGTGCTGTGAGAGGAACTCTACAGCATAATAGAGCTTGAGTTATCCAGACACATTAACCTTAAACACACGCTATTAGAGATGCTGCCCTAGACCTGTCGTACAACACAGAAACACTGCATTACACATTCAATCACCCTCGCCTCTCCTACACAAAAATAACTTTTTCTGACAAGGCAAAAAACAATGTGTGACAATACTGCCCTGCCAACACTCCGAGCTGACTGGAACTGGTCCTCATGGCCAGAAAACAGCCGTTAGCCAAGCATGATGGGTGGATAGTGGGAGGAGAGAACAGGCAAAGTAGCCAAAGCCCCTTTAAAAGCATGGCGGCCATCTTGGAAATTATTCAAATGCAAACATTTTCAGTCCGCTTGAATGGAGACAGACTAAAATCTTTTCCATTCAACTTTATAGTGAGCATCTGTCATGTTCCAAAAAAGACAACCCTTTTGAAAAAGTACACTTTTAAATTGATGATAATACTTATTATGGAAATACTATACTTTAAAATAATGTGTAAGTGCGAAATGTAACGTAATGTAATGAACGTAATGTAATTCAGACATTTAAATGCATGTTATTTACAATTAAATGAAAATGTATAATAGACAAAAGTCGCTGCATGTTGCCAGGGGCTGGCGATGAGGTTGCTAGTGGGCGTTCTCAATACTGGTTGCCTTGACAGCGAATCAGGTTTCTTGCTGCTAAGTACAAACATTTTGGAGGCAAAAGACTAAATATAATCTACATCTAAATTAAATCCGTACATACAAACAAAAATGAATGAGAAACAGAGCCTACTTTCTTCCATTGCACATGTTTATCTATGGCGCTGAGAGGAGAACGATCATATGAGCTCTACCGTCGTCTATCCTATTGGCTGTCGCGCCCGAAAGTCGCTCTTCATTTGCATAAAGTTAAAGGATTCTGAACTTTGTCGCGTCGCTGGACACGCCCCATCCGGTCGCCAACGGCCGCTGTCGCTCGTGTCGCCGGAAATCGCCAGCTCTCCATTGAAATGAATGGAATTGTGTCGCTTTGCTGTTGCGTGTCGCTTGTAGTGTGAACGAGGCTTAAGAGTGCTTTTATGGCACACTTAAGTAGGAGCGGCAGCGAAAGTTGAGCAGAACTTGATGCAAATGAGAAGCAAAACAGTGCGGCAACTATCAACAGGAGTGCACAAAGTGATCTACTCCAGCTGGACATCACAGCAGAGTAAGAAAAACACTAAACCAACAGGTCCTGCAATCTCTGGTCATTTAATCAGTGTTAATACAGCTTATAAGGGCTGTTATAAAAGCCAGGTAATGCATTTTCCAATAGCTTGTTAACGTTTAGCTTGTGTTTATAAGTGGTCTGACTTCTCTATGTGCTGTTCTGTCTGTGACGGCTCTCGGCAGTGAGGAATCAGAGCAGTTTGACAGATAAGAGGCTCATCTGCAGTCGCTGAAGGCTGTATGATACTATGATGCAAAATCAAAAACGTACACATTTATAACCAGTGTTGGGGGTAACGCATTACAAGTAAAGCGAGTTATGAAATCAGATTCTTGAAATACTTTTTTTCTAGTAACTAAAAAGTGCATACATTTACAAGAACAATTTTTCTTTACTTTTACTTTTTCTCATTCATTTAACTCATTTATTCATTAACACCACTCCTGTCCCCAGAGAAATTGGGAATGAGGTGCAGCAGCAGAGGCACTTCCTTCAGCCTGAGGCTTATTAATTTCACTCTTTGAGAGAAAGGGCCTTTACAGTTGCCAGAAATATAACTTTTGGGTTTTTTTTGTTATAAAAAATAAATAAGCAAGCCAAGCCCAGGTGACAAAAAAAGTAACGCAAAAGTAGCGTAATGCATCACTTTCCATAAAAAGTAACTAACACAATTAGTTACTTTTTATGGAGTAACTCGATATTGTAACTTTCCCCAACACTGTTTATAACACATCCTCAAGGCTAAACATCTAACAGTGTAGCATTAGAGAAAAGTATGAAAGGTGCACACTTGTTAGGACAGCGATAACTGTGTTCAATCATTTCTCAGCATGTGCTTAAAGTATAACAGCTACTTTACAATGGCTTTAAATATGGCTCATCCAATCAGAATTCACGGTTTAATCTGTCTTATAATAACGCCTGTTACATAACGCAAAGCTGTGTGCATATGTCAGACTTATTCATTTGACTTATTCACTTGTTCTTTTATTTTTCATCAAATATTGACACAATCTGTGTCTTTTTCCCTCTATGTTCATGCTTTTTATTCTCATTTAAGCATGCTACAACTTGCACTCCTACTCATCCAATAACACATTGGTGCTGATTTACATTGTCTTGTTTTGGTTGTACTGTTTGTCTGTGTGTGGTCTATCTGTCCTTTTATCCACCCATTCTTCCTCTCTTGCAAATTGCAAACTCAAAATTTCCTATTTAATATTTTCTGCCCACACCCTTTCCTTCACTACTCTGTTCTCTGTCTCATTCTCGCTTTCACTCAAGAGCAATTTTTTATGAAACTGATAATGTGGACAACTAATTCGGTCTCATTTAACTAGACTTTTGACTATAGTCATAATGTCTGGTCAACTTTACATGGTCCACTTATTCTGGCCATTCTTTGTAATGAAGTAACCACCATTTTTTATTTATTTATTCATTCATTCATTTTATATATGTGACATTTAGGGGCATGTAAATCTGAAATTGGATTTAATCAACCACACAGTGCTTCATGGCATGACAGAATTTGTCAGTTAGTACTTATTCGATTAATTGATTTACCGTTGTTAAATTCATTTTGATATTTGTATAGAGCTATTTTTGTCATTTTGAGCCAATGAGATTTCACTGTGGTGGGTCTACTGGGTGCAAAGCAACAATTCAACTGCAATGCTTCAGACTAACACTTGTAACACATGAAATGACTGGTGCCACATTGCATATTTTGCTCAACCGAAATGCATATTTCACAGTAAAAAGGGATGTAGATGCAAATTAAAGGGATAGTCCACACAAAACAGAACATTTTGTTACAAACTTGCATGACTGAAATGAAAAGTTGCTCCAAAATTTGAGTTTCTTTCTTCCGTTGAACACAAAAGAAGATATTTTTAAGAATGTTGTACCAATAATGTAATCAACCAGTTGCTGGCAGCCATTGACTTTCATAATAGGAGTAAAAAATACTATGGAAGTCAATGGCTACCAGCAAATGTTTGGTTATCAACATTCTTCAAAATACCTTCTTTGTGGTCAAAAACTCATACAGGTTTGGAACAACATGAAGGTGAGTTAATAATGACAGAATTTTAATATTTTAGTGAACTATCACTTTATCAGTTAATAAATACTGACAGTGGAACAATATACACTCAAATTAGGGCTGGACAATAATTCAATATCAATATGTATCGCGATATAATTTTTCCAATAACGGTGATATGATTTTTAAACACATTTCCGATATTTCGATATACATTACCAGTTTCCCATACATTGATTTATTTGTGCCGTTTGACTTCGTTGAATAAACATTAGCACTGCACGTTTCAAAATCATAACACGGCGCGGGTGTTTTATATGAACGTATCTCTGAAGGGAATTGACTGTCTTCAGAAAAGTTTCGATGGCATTTTCATTTGATCTGATAAAGTAGCATTCATGAGCGGAGCTGCTTTGAATACAGCCGTTACTGGGAAACCGCTAGTTTTATCACTCTAAAAGCGCCTCCTGCTGGCAGAGAATGAGTTTTCATTTTAAATAAGCCCGTCTCCAGCAAGGTTATTTTCGTAAACGAAAACTAAAACGAAAACGATTGGTCAAAAAACATTTTCGTCAACTGAAATAAAATAAAAAAAATCAAAATAAATGAAAAACTAAAACGAAACGAAACTAGCAACAGTTATTGCAAAACGAACTGAAATAAAATAATAATTATCAAAAATAAATAATCGTTTTCGTAATCATTACGTCCTCACCCCATGGCGGAAAAATATATGAGCTCTGTGTCGGTTTAGGGAAATACCGGGAAATACCCGTAAATGGCGCA
>NW_015506922.1:110953-120087 GCF_001515645.1 Sinocyclocheilus grahami
AATGAGAAACAGAGCCTACTTTCGTCCATTGCGTATGTTTATCTATGGCGCTGAGAGGAGAATGATCACATGAGCTCTACCATCGTCTATCCTATTGGCTGTTGCTCCCGGAAGGCGCTCTTCATTTGCATAAAGTTAAAGGATTCTGAACTTTGTCGCGTCGCTGGTCACGCCCCAGCCGGTCGCCAACGGCCGCTGTCGCTCGTGTCACCGGAAATCGCCAGCTCTCCATTGAAATGAATGGGATTGTGTTGCTTTGCTGTTGCGTGTCGCTTGTAGTGTGAACGGGGCTTAAGAGTGCTTTTATGGCACACTTAAGTAGGAGCGGCAGCGAAAGTTGAGCAGAACTTGATGCAAATGAGAAGCAAAACAGTGTGGCAACTATCAACAGGAGTGCACAAAGTGATCTGCTTCAGCTGGACATCACAGCAGAGTAAGAAAAACACTAAACCAACAGGTTCTGCAATCTCTGGTCATTTAATCAGTTAATACAGCTTATAAGGGCTGTTATAAAAGCCAGGTAATGCATTTTCCAATTGCTTGTTAACGTTTAGCTTGTGTTTATAAGTGGTCTGACTTCTCTATGTGCTGTTCTGTCTGTGACGGCTCTCGGCAGTGAGGAATCAGAGCAGTTTGACAGATAAGAGGCTCATCTGCAGTCGCTGAAGGCTGTATGATACTATGATGCAAAATCAAAAACGTACACATTTATAACCAGTGTTGGGGGTAACGCATTACAAGTAAAGCATAGTGCATACATTTACAAGAACAATTTTTCTTTACTTTTACTTTTTCTCATTCATTTAACTCATTTATTCATTAACACCACTCCTGTCCCCAGAGAAATTGGGAATGAGGTGCAGCAGCAGAGGCACTTCCTTCAGCCTGAGGCTTATTAATTTCACTCTTTGAGAGAAAGGGCCTTTACAGTTGCCAGAAATATAACTTTTTGGGTTTTTTTGTTATAAAAAATAAATAAGCAAGCCAAGCCCAGGTGACAAAAAAAGTAACGCAAAAGTAGCGTAATGCATCACTTTCCATAAAAAGTAACTAACACAATTAGTTACATTTTATGGAGTAACTCGATATTGTAACTTTCCCCAACACTGTTTATAACACATCCTCAAGGCTAAACATCTAACTGTGTAGCATTAGAGAAAAGTATGAAAGGTGCACACTTGTTAGGACAGCGATAACTGTGTTCAGTCATTTCTCAGCATGTGCTTAAAGTATAACAGCTACTTTACAATGGCTTTAAATATGGCTCATCCAATCAGAATTCACGGTTTAATCTGTTTTATAATAACGCCTGTTACATAACGCAAAGCTGTGTGCATATGTCAGACTTATTCATTTGACTTATTCACTTGTTCTTTTATTTTTCATCAAATATTGACACAATCTGTGTCTTTTTCCCTCTATGTTCTTGCTTTTTATTCTCATTTAAGCATGCTACAACTTGCACTCCTACTCATCCAATAACACATTGGTGCTGATTTACATTGTCTTGTTTTGGTTGTACTGTTTGTCTGTGTGTGGTCTATCTGTCCTTTTATCCACCCATTCTTCCTCTCTTGCAAATTGCAAACTCAAAATTTCCTATTTAATATTTTCTGCCCACACCCTTTCCTTCACTACTCTGTTCTCTGTCTCATTCTCGCTTTCACTCAAGAGCAATTTTTTATGAAACTGATAATGTGGACAACTAATTCGGTCTCATTTAACTAGACTTTTGACTATAGTCATAATGTCTGGTCAACTTTACATGGTCCACTTATTCTGGCCATTCTTTGTAATGAAGTAACCACCATTTTTTATTTATTTATTCATTCATTCATTTTATATATGTGACATTTAGGGGCATGTAAATCTGAAATTGGATTTAATCAACCACACAGTGCTTCATGGCATGACAGAATTTGTCAGTTAGTACTTATTCGATTAATTGATTTACCGTTGTTAAATTCATATGGAAAAATACTATGGAAGTCAATGGCTACCAGCAAATGTTTGGTTATCAACATTCTTCAAAATACCTTCTTTGTGGTCAAAAACTCATACAGGTTTGGAACAACATGAAGGTGAGTTAATAATGACAGAATTTTTATGTTTTAGTGAACTATCACTTTATCAGTTAATAAATACTGACAGTGGAACAATATACACTCAAATTAGGGCTGGACAATAATTCAATATCTATGTATTGCGATATAATTTTTTTCAATAACGGTGATATGATTTTTAAACACATTTCCGATATTTCGATATACATTATCAGTTTCCCATACATTGATTTATTTGTGCCGTTTGACTTCGTTGAATAAACATGAGCACTGCACGTTTCAAAATCATAACACGGCGCGGGTGTTTTATATGAACGTATCTCTGAAGGGAATTGACTGTCTTCAGAAAAGTTTCGATGGCATTTTCATTTGATCTGATAAAGTAGCATTCATGATCGGAGCTGCTTTGATTACAGCCGTTACTGGGAAACCGCTAGTTTTATCACTCTAAAAGCGCCTCCTGCTGGCAGAGAACGAGTTTTCATTTTAAATAAGCCCGTCTCCAGCAAGGTTATTTTCGTAAACGAAAACTAAAACGAAAACGATTGGTCAAAAAACATTTTCGTCAACTGAAATAAAATAAAAAAAATCAAAATAAATGAAAAACTAAAACGAAACGAAACTAGCAACAGTTATTGCAAAACGAACTGAAATAAAATAATAATTATCAAAAATAAATAATCGTTTTCGTACAAATTAAATATCACAACACACATTTATCATTCAGTCTAGTGCGTTTTACATATAATGTAAGCGCAACTTGTCTAGACTTAAAAAGGCATGACTGCTTAATTTTGGTGTGTATTTGTATACTTTTACCATCTAATCAATTTCAGCATGCTTTAATTTTGTGTAGCTAGATGTTTGCATCACTAAGGTTAAATTAGCCTAAGTCTTTCTTTGGCCTGCGCTCTGGAAGTTATCTGTTAAATCTAATAAACTTTATATACCGTATTGACACGAATATAAGACAATGTTTTTATCTTGGAAATACATCTGAAAAAACGCGGTCGTCTTATATTCAGGGTCTAGACTTTGACACGTCAATAATACACCCACAACAATAAATGGTGCAAAATACGCATAAAACGAGTGTGCCATGAAATACATAATGTAATGCGTGTTGTAAAGATCGCGAGTAAACACAAAAGAAAAAGAAAAGCTTACAGCTGCATGAGTCGTGATTTTCACGTTAGCCTGATGGGACCAAACTCCCTTTGTGATTTTAAAACGTAAGACAGTACCCAGATTTGAAGACTACAGTAAGATTTAACTTTTACTGTTAATAAGATTTTGGTAGGCTACTATTAGATTGATAGCCTAAATGTCCTAATTCAGATGGGCTACCTGTTTTTATTTATTTTTTATGGTCTATCAAAAAGTGTACATTTTTTAAATGTGATTGTTGGTACAGTTTACCAGTTTTAACCATACTTTCAAAACAAAAATTAAAATAGGAAAAATATGCAATATGAAAATAATTGAAGACAAAATGTGTTTTACTGAGAAAAAACAAGATTTGGTTTTTAAAAAGCCTTTTTCAAAAAGGTACATCTGGAAAAAAGGGGGGTCATCTTATAATCAGGGTCGTCTTATATTGGGGCCAATACGGTACTAAAACTAAAACTAAAACTGAAACTAAACTATATAAAAACTAAATAGAAATGTGTTCACAAAATAAAAACTAAACTGAAACTAACAAAATTATTAATGAAACTAATAAAAACGAAACTAAATTTTATTGCAAATTTGAAAACGATATTAAAATAAAACGAATTTTGATATATAGCCCCTATACTATAATAACCTTGGTCTCCAGCAACATTTCCAGTTTTTGTTGTTGTTCAATTTTTTTGTTTTCTGCAGCGACTCGGAGCACTTTTCATACCCTTTTTTCTGGCTGAAGCACATTTGTTTCAATCTATAAGAATAATCAGCCTACACTACCAGTCAAAAGTTTTTGAACAGTAAGATTTTTAATGTTATTGATGTATATAATGAATTATCTTCTGCTCACCAAGGCTGCAAAACAGTAAAATTTTGAAATATTTTTACTATTTAAAATTGCTTTCTATTTTAATAGATTTTAATTATTCCTTTATTCCTGTGATCATACATAGCTAAATTTTCTTCAGTGTCACATGATCCTTCAGAAATCATTCTAAAATGCTGATTTGCTGATTATCAATATTTAAAACAGTTGATTACATTTTTTTTTCAGGATTATTTGATTAATAGAAAGATCCAAAGATCAGCATTTATCTGAAATAAAAAGCTTTTGTAACATTTTATTAATTTTTTGGGAAAGAAATTATAGAAATTAATACTTTTATTTAGCAAGGATGCTTAAAATTGATCAAAAGTGATGATAAAGGCATTTATAATGTTACAAAAGATTTCTATCTCAGATAAATAGTGTTCATATCGATATCGGAATTATATCGTATCGACCGAAATTAAGAAATATATTGTGATATAAATTTTGTCCATATCGTCCAGCCCTAACTCAAATAAATATTTAGGCATACATTTAGGATTTATTTACTTGAATCGTGGTTAACATTTCCATCCATTTAGAATACATAGTTTGAACTATATTAATAAACCGAATGATAACCAGCTTTATATATTTACCATCAATAAATTCAATGTTTTAGTCACTAACTAAATTTGTTCACAAATTGGATACTGCTTATTCAACAGCTAGCCATTATTTATTTATTTATATAGACACATTTAATATATCTGAATACATGTAGTTGTTTTCACAATGAACAGATTTACGCTGATTCTAAGGAATTTGAATAAATGCATTTGAATGCATAAATATTCACTGTTTCTACCTGTTTCATTGACAAATATGCATCGCATTAAGTTCATTAATTTGTTATTTGCAACTGTGTAATCCAAATGGATGCAAATTTTATATCCAATTCAAATACATAAATCTCATAAATCCTACATTAGGCATTACCTCCATGCTAAAATGTAAGACCATGATTATATCCTTTACACAGTCATTCTTGTCTATTGATTTTGTAAATCCAGGGTTTAGAATCTAGCATGCCATTCTTTCCGATTTACCAAAAGAACAGATTTTACAAACAAGCCAGCATTGTCACATACCTAAAACCTGAACCTCAGTGATGAATCCAGATCTGCATCAACGCTAAAACACCTGTCAATCACCTGCAGCTGGTTACAATGTTGCCAACACATTATTTTCCATTTTATTGTGTTTTAATAATTGGGTCCTATGATTCTACTGGCTGGCTTCAGATTAGCTCTTCACACTGAACATTATAATTATGGACTTAATATAATAACTGGCTGCAGACCAGAGAAAAACCCCCATGACACATTTGATAGTATTACAGGAGTCTCCTGTAATATAATATATTATGAGCACGGCTGAAGCAGTCCATATGGTGCCGCCCACACATTGCAGGGTCTCACGGCAGCACCCGGTGCTCTAATTGGTATTTGCGGAGGCCGAATGGAGGCCCATTTGTTGTGCTGTCCGATTAACCGCGCCGAGAACAGCCTGCGTGAACAAGCTGGGAGGAGAGCTGGGGCAAACCTCCACCAGATGATGGATAGCCTTCTATTTCTGCATGGAGGAAACCAAACATTCCTTCAACCAAATATCTAAGTGCACGGGAATGCAAATTTCAGCTACAAACCATTTCACGTAATAAAGACAAAGAGGAAATAACCACAAAGCTAAAGAACAAATTAAACATTAACAAGGCTGTGTTCGGAATACAAAACTCAGTGAGTGAAACAGTAGGCAACTCCTCCATATGGCAGAAAATATATTTTAAATATATGCCACATATATGTTGTAAACTGTGAAGCTCAATGAAATATATTTTTGAAATAGAAAATATATTTAGTTTCAACCCTAATATACCAAAATATATTTCAAAATGTATTTCATTGGCAAGAAAATACTTTCTTGGAGTGAAATATGTTTTTATTTTATATATAATTTGAAATATATAATATATTTTCAAAAATATACAAAAAATGACCAAATAAATATATGTGACCATGGACCACAAAACCAGTCATAAGGGTCAATTTTTTGAAATTGAGATTTATACATCATCTGAAAGCTGAATAAATAAGCTTTCTATTGATGTATGGTTTGTTAGGATATGATAGATATTTGGCCGAGATACAACTATTTGAAGATCTGGAATCTGAGGGTGCAAAAAAATCTAAAAATTGAGAAAATCGCCTTTAAAGTAATTTTTTATTAAATTTTTATATTTATATTTTATTTATATTTTATAATTTTTGTATTAATATGTTTATTATTAAAGTTATATATTTACAGTAGGAAATTTACAAAATATCTTAATGGAACATGATCTTTACTTAATATCCTAATGATTTTTGGCATAAAATAAAAAAAAAATTATAATTATAAAATTATAAATTACCATTCATATAAGGGATGGAAATCGTGAGAAGCCCATACAGCAAAAAAAAAAAAAAAATTATATATAATTAATTTTTTTTTTTTTGCTTTATGGTCTAAAAAAATCGTGAGAAGCCCATACAGCAAAAAAAAAAAAAAAATTATATATATATATATTTCTTTTTTTTGCTGTATGGGCTAAAAGTTGCTAAAAAATGCTACTGTATATGAACTCCTAACTGCACTGTTAACAATTAACAAGAATTGTTAATTTGGATTTAGAACTAAAATTTCTCATGATTCCCATCCCTTATATGAATTTTAATTTTCTTTGTGTGTGTGTGTGTGTGTGCGTTTACATGAAGGCATTGGATTATTAACAGATTCTTATGCTGCTTCTAAACAATGAAGAAAGAAAGCCAAAACATCAAGATCTGAAGACGCTTTGGTCTGGAAGCACACAATGTGCCCATTTCCCTCTGATGAATTATTCTGCATGTATGCGATGGCAGAGGAAGAGGCATATCGACGGAACTCTCTCAGAACATTGTGTTTATCTGAGTTGTGGGAGAGTGAATTTAATTAAAGGAGGATTGTGGGAAGAGCGGGCGGACACATGTGAAGCCACATAAACAACAGCAAAGCCCCACATATGTAACGACAAGCATCGGAAGATCTCATTCCCAGAAAGAAAAAAGAAAAGAAAAGAAAGATCCAGACAATGTTCTCAGTATGCGAGAATACAGCAGAGTGCAGAATCACAACGTCACAACTCTGAAATGAGGAAAAACACTACAGCTAAAAACATTAGTGTCTGACTTTAAAACACATTATGCATAAACCTGTGGCAATATTTGCTAGATGTTTGCTCCAGGGGTTTGTCCAAACACTATAGCTCTGTTACCAAAACCTATTAACTAATTCTTCTCTAAGCATCTACTGGAGCTTCCCAGGGAATCTCCTAACCAACATGGAATCACACAACCACACACTCTTCAGGAACACAGGTGTTTATAAACCTGTTGCAGACAAAGGAGAAGCTGCAAGGGCTTCTTGTGGTTTCCCCCCAAAAAACCATTCAGCCCAGCTTAATAATGAAGGCTACATGAGATGCTGCCAGAATTTGGCCAAAATAATCCTATAAATCAGAATAATACTGCTGTAATGTTACCTTCTAGAGTTTTTAGAGTGGCATATGATGCTTCAAGATATACAGAAAACTGTAAGTTTAAGCGTATAGTCTAGATGTGACATAATATTACTTCATTTTTATTGTGTGATTTATTGCAGATGTATTCTAAATGTGGTTTAAAAAAAATGCAGATGGACTCCATCCCATCCCACTGAGTCGAGGCATGGGCCGGTATGATATTTTGACGGTATGATAACCTCAAGCAAAAATATCACGGTATCACGGTATTGTCGTTACAGCTCTAAAATGTTATTTTTAAATGACTGGGTATAAAAAAAACTTTTTTCCGCTGAACACAATATATTTTGTTTTTGAGCAACATACAGAATATTAGGAACAGTAGAATTTGTTTATTTTTTCTTTGATTTGTTTCCTAAAAAGAAGAAAAATGAAGACTGACATCTTTATTTAACCTAAATCTGTAATTACAGTTATTTAATTTTAGTTATATAATTCATATACATATCATTTATATCATTTAGTTATGTAATTTCATATACATAATTTGATTTAATAATAACCCAATTTGAAGCAAAAACAGAATGTTCTGTTCTGACTAGCTTTGTGAAATTACAGATACATCTCAAAAAAGTAGAATATCATGAAAAAGGTCAATATTTTTTGTCACTCATTTCAGAAAGTGAAACCCATATATTATTCATTAAACAGAGTGAAATATTTCAAGCCTTTATTTCTTGAAATTTTGATGATTATGGCTTACAGATAATGAAAACCCAAAATTCAGTATGTCAGAAAATTAGAATATTACACAAGATAAAAAAGGATATTTTAAACAGAAATGTCAGGCTTCTGAAAAGCATGTTCATTTATATGCACTCAATACTTGGTTGGGCCTCCTTTTGCATTGTAGCGAATTTAGCTCACAACAGGAAATATGAATAATTAACCATAACTACTGCATTGTTGGGTCTGGTGTCTCTCATCTTCTTCTTGACAATACCATTGATTCTCTATGGGGTTCAGGTTAGGCAAGTTTGCTGGCCAATCAAGCAGAGTAACACCATAGTCATTGAACCAGCTTTTGGTACCTTTGGCAGTGTGGGCAGGTGCCAAGTCCTGCTGGAAAATGAAATCAGCATCTCCATAAAGCTTGTCAGCAGAAGGAAGCATGAAGTGGTCTAAAATTTCCTGGTAGATGGCTGCGTTGACTGTGGACTTCAGAAAACACAGTGGACCAACACCAGCAGATGACATGGCAGCCCAAATCATCACTGACTGTGGAAACGTCACACTGGACTTCAAGCAACATGGTTTCTGTGCCTCTCCACTCTTCCTCCAGACTCTGGGACCTTGATTTCCAAATGAAATGCAAAATTTACTTTCATCTGAAAAGAGAACTTTGGACCACTGAGCAACAGTCCAGTTCTTTTTCTCCACAGCCCAGGTAAGATGCTTCTGACGTTGTCTCTGGTTCAGGAGTGGCTTGACACGA